>NW_013673906.1:19415-27255 GCF_000517525.1 Limulus polyphemus
GTAGCTTTGACGCGAAATTCACAACAAACAAACTCACCCAGTCACCGTATGTCAGGGTTAGCAAAATTAACAAGTTAAGAAATTAAAAACACGAATAATTAAAATACATTTGTTAGGTTTTGGTTCCAACTTGATCTCCAGAGGGCCCGAATAGTTTCAAAGTGAAGTTTACAAGCGTGGTTGGAAAATACATTGAAATGCACTTGATTGAATTGCAGTATATTAAATTGGTCTTTTGTACTTTGTTCTACAAGTTCTTTCTGTACCTTTTCAAATGGAAATAGATTTTTCTTACAGTTTCCATATATATTGATATAAGATTAAAGTTTATCGCTTCGTTCGGGGCCACGGTGTGATTCCATTTATCAGAACAGAATTGTATTATTGGATTATCTTTTCATAGAGCCTTTTTCCATTCGCCACAATCTACACCTCGTTCCAGCTAAGTTCTTTTCTTCCAAGGATTAAATCTCTATGTCCAATACCGTTAGGTTCTCGATGCTTTGTCTGTATTACTTAAAGCAAAGCTGCTGGCAGACAAAGGGTACAACCCGTTTCACTTAGAAGATAGTAATAATGTTAGTAAGAGTTGATCTTTGATCGAGAGAAGCGATTGTGTTCGGGACTGAGGTTCTTTGATCCCTTGGGGATGATGTTTCGATCAATGAGATTGCGGAAATGCTCGTGAAGAAGAAAGAATATCTGTGGATTATTGTCTGATCCAGCGGTAACGGAGAAGCTTCGACCCAGAAAATTTTCGATGTAATTATGGCTTTGGACTACTTTAAATATACACATCTATGAATAATGCAAAGTTCTAAGCGATATGGCTGATTATTTAACGCTGCCCCCTTCTTCCCACCACAGTGGCTCAGAGGGTAGTCTGAGGGCTTGTAACGCTAAAAATCCAGTTTCTACACTCATAGTGAGCTCATCGCACATAGCCCATTGTGTAGATACCCGCTGTGTAGCGTTGGACTTAGTGCCCCCCACCCTCAGTGGCACAGCGGTATGTCTGTGGATTTACAACGCTAGAAACCGGGTTTCGATACCCGTGGTGGTTAGAGAACAGATAGTCCATTGTGTAGATACCTTATCTACACAATGGACTATCTGTGCTCTGCCCACCACGGGTATCGAAACCCGGATTCTAGCGCTGTAAGTCCACAGACATACCGCTGTGCCACTGAGTGTGAGGGGCACTAAGTCCAACGCTACACAGCGGGTATCTACACAATGGACTATCTGTGCTCTGCCCACCACGGGTATCGAAACCCGGATTCTAGCGTTGTAAGTCCACAGACATACCGCTGTGCCACTGAGGGTGGGGGGCACTAAGTCCAACGCTACACAGCCCCTCTGTGTAACGTTGGACTTAGTGCCCCCACCCTCAGTGGCACAGCGGAATGTCTGCGGACTTACAACGCTAGAAACCGGGTTTCGATACCCGTGGTGGTTAGAGAACAGATAGCCCATTGTATAGCTTTGTGCTTAACTTCAAACAAACAAACAAACTTTGCACTTAGCAACAAACAAATAATACAAACAAAATTTTGATTTGAAAAAATGCTACCAATTGCATTTATTAAAGTTTGTATCCCAAGCTTGTAGAGAAAGGCTACTCTTTGTTATGATGAAAATATATGAATTAATAAAAAAAAACTTATCACTTATTGATATGATTCAATCGGCATGGTCGAAAAATACCCACAATAAATATAGACGAAGTAAAATAAAAGGTTTTTGTTCTTTACTCAGTTTATTTGTGTATGTGTAAGTCATCAATGTTATTTCGGTCGATAAATAATTAATTCACAATTTTAATTGCAACACAACATATTATTCTGAGATATAAAACATATCCCATCTATATTCAAATGACGTGGAACCAAGTGTGGCCTTGAGTTAGCGTATCGGATAGATCCGATGTTCTTGCTGCGACACCGCTGGTCACGTTCCATAGTTTCAACTGTAAATGCGTTATAAGTGTGACAGTCGATCCTGTTATGCGGCTCAAATGCTAACAAAGGCCTTGTGGCGACAGGTGCTGGTGACCGGCTGCCCTTCATTTGACCAGTATATTAAATATAGAGACCGTAGTTAGGATGAAACACGGACATCATCGAGGAGCACATTTCAAAGGTGGGTGTAATTAGGGTGACACATGGACAGAGATATTGCCCCTATTGTTGTTGTTTTAATGTATAGATTTACCGGATGATCCAGTAAATAAACTAAAGTGGCACTCAGTAGATCGCATACCTCCGCCACGCCACTCAGCGTTGATCATATTCGGCCCTTAAAAAATACGAAAAAATTTCCGTTTATAATATTTTACATATGTCCACTAAGAGTCATCAAAATCAAATCATTTTGACTGAGTTATAGATTTTGAGTTTTTCGTAACCTTGCTGTGACCTTGACCTTCCAGAAACTAATCACTTCTAAGTTGGATCGTAGTCCAAATGTATACCAAACTTTCGTCCAAATCCATTTAGCCGTTTTTGAGAAACCTTACTGACAAACACACAGAGGAGTAAAAAAAATAACCTCCGTCCACCTTTTGTGGTGGAGGCTGTGATAACAAACTTCATAATGTCTTCATTAGTCAAAATATATTTCGGTATACTTTCTTAAGTAGGGCAGCCATATTTGATATATTGATTTGTTGAACGTTTTACAGTTGTAATTATTCTATGAAAATGACATAAATATATATGTATATCTGAGATATTCGCTTTGCAAACTCGTTTATATGAATTCACGAAGCTATTTGCAAGCTGTTATCAATCAATACATCTATTTCTCTGGTCAAGACCCACTACTCGGTGGACTATAGTAGCTGGTTTGATTATCTGCATTCCCTCAAGTCTTTCGCTTCAAAATTAGGGACGGTTATAGCGTAGATAACCGCTTTACCCAACTAAAACAAACACTCTTATAACGCACCCATGGCCCCAGAACGCGGAATGGAATTGGTTGTTGTGGTGACGAGACATGTCTTGTTAGTATCGACGGATATAGTCCTTCAGACACCTTGGGCACTATTGATTCACTGCCTAACATGTCTTGTTAGTATCGACAGATATAGTCCTCCAGACACCTTGGGCACTATTGATTCACTGCCTAACATGTCTTGTTAGTATCGACAGATATAGTCCTCCAGACACCTTGGGCACTATTGATTCACTGCCTAACATGTCTTGTTAGTATCGACAGATATAGTCCTCCAGACACCTTGGGCACTATTGGTTCATTGAATAGTATGTCTTGTTAGTATCAACTGCTATACTTTTTCTTCCGAATTTATGCCACAAACAAATGAATAACTATAGATATAAACACTGATGAAGTATATTTAAAGAATGTAGTTGAGTTTGAGGAAATAAAACAGGTGCGGAATTTCACCACTACAGAAATTGTGGTTAAGAAGTGTGGAATTTAAAATATAAACATAAAAATATGAAGTGTGAAATGAAACTTAAAATCTATATGGATAAAAAGTGTAGAATTTTAAAACTAAAACAATTTAATGATATTATTTCAAATAGTAACAATAAAATTTAGCTGTTAAAACACGTGTCTTATTGAGTTTACTTTTAGATATGTTTAGTTAGATACATTATGAGAAAAGTTGAATATTCAAACATAAACATAAGAATTACTTTAACACCTTGTCTGCTAGTTAGGAAGATATGTATAGTGGGTTAATTCGTCCTCCCCCTCGAAAAAAAAAAGCTTGCCGGTACCCTAGAGATTTGAAGTCTGCGATATCTGGAACATGAATTTCCCACCAGGAATTAAAACGTATACCTTCATTCAAAATTCCACACAAAACATTTTAGTGGCCGCATATGTTGCACAATACAAGACCTGGTTCCTCAGCTCTATAAAGCCGTTTTCTTTGCGGTTTTCGAGAGCTCTGTCAATAGAGATGGCCCAGGAAGGCTCAGCTAGATTACTTGATACTATTGAGTGGCTAACTGCGGTACATGCCTGAACATGAACACTTATATTCCGTGCTAGTGGAATATATCCCCCCCCCCCCAAAAAAAACCCAACAAACCCTGCATTTGCGTGACCGAGCACTATCAAAAGGTGAGTTCTTTTACCAGCCTTTTTTTATATCGATTCCCTTAAGGGAGCACTTTTTAATACTGGAAACCGTGGCACCCCCTCTGAAGCTCATCCAATTCCATGAATTCGGTCTTATCGACACACAGACTGGCTGTTAGACCAACACATTTGTTAACCGTGTAATTGTTTTTTTTTGTCTTTTTTTTATGATGTTTCTAGACATAATGGGTTTTTGTAACGTATATTCCAAAACTGCATTCTCCCTCTCCCCGAATATAAATATAATGTTAATATAAGATTGAGGTCAAAGTAATTTAAATCATGCATTTCTGAAAACTTAATTCATACACACACACACACACACACACACACACATTGCTCTTTTCTTTTGAAATACAGATAAAAGTACACTGTAGAGAAATGAAATAAGAACGACGTAGAATACTTTTAATGTTCATTTGTCATTGTCATATGTACGTGCTTCTCCACGACTTGTTATTTTTGATTTGATTCATAGAAATAGCTGTTATATATCTTCCAACATGATTGTTTATTATCACATGGTATTGGTACTTGGCACCTCTACTGTTTTTTTATTATTATTATTGGTAGTTTTTGTAGCTCATAACCGAAGTCTCTACCATCTTGTCATATTTCTATCCCCTACCGGCAAATGCTTTTTGTTTGTTTTAATTCAGTATGATAGTTAAAAAAAACAACAACATTAATTTTCTTAAATAACGTCCGACAAGCCTAGTACATTAGCATCCGCTTGTAATCTTGAGAAGAATTGCACAAAATAAAAAACAAACAATTTCGTTTATTAGGCTTAAAAAAGAATACGTGTAAGATGGATGGCTGTAATCATTAGCGTTTGTTAGAAGGTACGAATGTCGGTAATGAATAACATTCTTATTTCTCGTTAAGTGATAATACATCACGAAGAAAAACTCTTCAAGATTCAAACTAGAGCAAGTTTGTGTGTAACGATTACGTGAAACTTAATATTAGCACGCACGCAACGAGATGGTACACATAATATAACTAATTTATGTGAAGATATAAGTGCCTCAGACGTTTATTATAAGTAAAGAACGTGGATGAGAAACAAGCTTTGTTAAATGTCTTGTGGGTGAATGTTTCATGAGGAGTACAATGACAAAATAAAGTTTGTTTATATTTACTTAAACCTACATTCAACATGATTTTAGAATTATGTTTAAAAACGAATCTTTAACAGAATAAAAATGAATTATGCTTGTGTGAAAGTATGTTATTTAATCATATTATGAAATAACTATTTCACGAAATACGTGACTACGAATATACTTAAGCCTAATTTTAGGCCTAGCTTCTAAGAGTTGAAAATGACGTATGACGCCCTCTACTACCAGCCAACTACTTATTAAGTTAATTCTCTATCTGCGGATCGCGAACTCGAATCCTATCGCCGAATATGCTCGTCCTTTCAGCCATGGAGGCATTAGTATGTGACGGCCAAACCCATTATTCGATTAGAGTAGCTCAAACGTTTGCGGTGGGTGGTGTTGACTAGTTGTCTTCTCTAAATTAGGGACGACTAGCGAAGATAGCTCTGGAGTAGCCTTGCGACTAGTTCAACAAACAAACTATTTAATAAACACAAGAAACACTTTTGAATCTGTGAGACAAAGAAGTCTTAAAAAACATGATACCAGGTACACAGCCGTTCTTTTAAATGACTTCACTACCTCAATTTTCCTGTTCACACTAACTCTTCTAGCTTGTTGCTGACAGCGAATAATTGTTCAGGTGAGGAAAGCTGTATGTTGAAAAATCCTAAATTTTGTGTTGGGCCACATTAAGACCCGTAGTTTTGTGTTAGGCCACATTAAGACCCGTAGTTTTGTGTTTGGCCACATTAAGACCCGTAGTTTTGTGTTTGGCCACATTAAGACCCGTAGTTTTGTGTTGGCCACATTAATACCCGTAGTTTTGTGTTCGGCCACATTAAGACCCGTAGTTTTGTGTTAGGTCACATTAAGACCCGTAGTTTTGTGTTAGGCCACATTAATACCCGTAGTTTTGTGTTCGGCCACATTAAGACCCGTAGTTTTGTGTTAGGCCACATTAAGACCCGTAGTTTTGTGTTAGGTCACATTAAGACCGGTAGTTTTGTGTTAGGCCACATTAAGACCCGTAGTTTTGTGTTAGGTCACATTAAGACCCGTAGTTTTGTGTTAGGTCACATTAAGACCCGTAGTTTTGTGTTAGGCCACATTAAGACCCGTAGTTTTTGCGTTAGGTCACATTAAGACCCGTAGTTTTTGCGTTAGGTCAGATTTTGTTTACTAAAATCGGTACGTTTTTGTCCAGCACCTTCTGATAACGATCAAACGTTAATCCGTACGTTATTGTTTCTACACATCACGGATATATTACTTAAAGGTTGGATAAAAGAGTGACCCCTAATGGCTCAGGGGCAAGTCTAAGGACTTAGAACGCTAAAAAAAACATTTTTCGATACCCGCGCTGGGTAGAGCACAGATAGCTTATCGTGTAGCTCAGTGCTTAAAAACACACAAACAATGTCGGCCATATTCATTTATTGGATATCTTGGTAACAGTAGATTTCAAAGGTCAATAAAGTATCAGCTATGTTTTCATTGCGTGAAGTTTATTTTAAGTTTTTAGATAAGAGTAAAGAGGTCAGAGGTTGAGTTACATCAACCTAACACAACAAGATTCTAAATCTTCATATCGAGTTCTTCAAAGCTAAATGTTTAAACTACGGCTTCACTTTTAAATAATAAGAAGATAGAAAGACAGGAGGATGGACTGGATCCATAGATAGATAGATAAATGGAGCTTTGTATAGCAGGTGAGAATTCGGACATCTGGTGAGAAACTAGCTGAGAGAAAATTAATAAATTGTTTTTCTTCGATCAAAGTTCGATACGAACGATTGGGTAAAATATACATCTACAAGGTCCATCTTTCTTTGAAAGCACGTTTGTCGACATCTATCGGTGACTGGGTACGCCATTTGTAACTTACTAAATATAAGATACAGAAAATAAACGATTCTCTCTTTCTTGAAGATGCTTCGTGCACTGCGTAAAAGATTAATGACAACACACATTTTCCTGTACGTTGTTAAAACAAGCACGTGACCACGGTTACACGAGAATTTGTTCCAGAATGTTTGGGCAGAGTTACGCAAGGGCAACCTGTGCACGACAGTCTTTAATCCTGAACTGTTAGAGAGAAAAGGCAGCTAGTGTGCAGCACCAATCGCCAACTATCGACTGATCGTCTCGTAACCCACCAAGGGCACGACAGTCTTTAATCTTGAACTGTTAGAGAGAGAAGGCAGCTAGTGTGCAGCACCAGTCGCCAACTATCGACTGATCGTCTCGTAACCCACCAAGGGCACGACAGTTTTTAATCTTGAACTGTTAGAGAGAGAAGGCAGCTAGTGTGCAGCACCAATCGCCAACTATCGACTGATCGTCTCGTAACCCACCAAAGGCCTCAAAAGTGCGTTTTTGCGGCAACGGGCTGCGAACCTCGAATCCCCGGTTTCACAGTTCACGCTAACCACTAAGCCAAATCTGAAGAATATTTCTGTTGTTAAACGCCTGGACGGCAAAATTAAATCAGTTGTGATATGGACTACTAAATCATGTATTTATTTTTAGTTAAAAAACCACATCTCCCAGATTTATTACCAGTGTTTGATAATATTCTAATCTACACACTACATAACATTTACGTTTTTTTT
>NW_013673906.1:27756-32140 GCF_000517525.1 Limulus polyphemus
CTTAATTATAAACAAACAATATTTAATTAATTATAAACCGCATATCTAAATTATTTAAAAAAAATATTATTCGATTTGAAGATAAAATTAGTGTTTCTGTAAACGTTTACGTTTGATTGGTTGCTATTAGGCACAAAATTATACCACTGCTACTGAATGTTAGTGTCGTCAGCTTGTATGCTTACAGCTAAGTCACTGGGGGGGGGGGGGCATTTCTTTAAGTGTGAGGATGTAAAACACAAGTATTAATCTAAAGTTTTAGGGAAAATAATGTTGGCAAAATAAATAAACATGATTGCGAGTTAGGCCTAACGCAACCATTATTTAAGTAATTTTGTCCTCAAAAACTGAATTTAATCTTACATAAGTTGTCCAGTGTGGTAGATTTTTGTAATCGATCTGCAGAGGGCGCTCCGTGGAATTGATTGATACAGCCTCTGCGTCTACAGGACTTGTATATGATCAGCCAATCACGTATCTTGTTTCATTTTTTTACTCACCATAACACCTAGATAATTATCGCCACGTAATGGGATAAGATACCGATGTACAAGGCGTGTAGAGGTTAAGCCTTCTTGATGACCAGTCTATAACCTCTACGATTTCTTATTCAAGAAGTCCCTGACATGTGACATCGTTCGTTAACACTCTCATTGCCATTTTTAGTTTTTTTATTTGCAAGGTATTTCACACAAACAATACTTAACACGCGTTTATGTAATTATTTTAAAAAATGAACATAAACACTAAATACAATTTCATTGTACTTTCTTGACTTATTTAGGTCTAAAATGCGTATGCGCAGTTCTTTTAGAACCACATGCTTATCACTTTATGAACACGCATTCAGACGTTTCTGCATATTCAGCTAAGTTTGCCTTCATTAAAACATTGCATTTACATTACTCTGCAATAATACAACTTTGGTTTATTTCACAAACTGCTATAAACATCTTTTAACTATTTTTTTTTTTTTACTATTGGGTTTTATTTTTCGTTTTTGTCGTAACTTCTTTGTTTCATCTTGTAAAACACGTATCATACACTAAACGCTCATAACTGTTTCATGTTCTGTACACTGTTTACTTTATGTGTAGTTTTATTAAATAAAGTTACGTTTACGTGAGTTTGTTTACCTGACCACGTAAATTATTTTCAAAAAGATTAGGATTTATCGATCTAACACGTAATGCCTGCAAGAAAGCGTAGCTTAAATGGTGTGCTTGAAAATGATAGAATAATGAAAATTCAAGCGAAGGGCATGAAAATTTCCGCAAATGTTTTGCGGGTCGCGGCTAGTGTTTTAATATTTCTAAGTTATCTGAAAGTCCTACGTTTATAGATCCACCGAGGTAAAGAATGTGTCACAGAACTGTCGAGGTAACTTGTAGATATGATCGTTTTATCACAAAACTGCTTTTAAACCAAACACATTTTACATCTTCTGAGTTAAACACTGCCACATTCATTGGCGAGATAATCAATGTGTCGCATATCTTCTGAGTTAAACACTGTCACATACATTGTGTCGCACATCTTCCGACTTAAACTCTGTCACATACATTGTGTCGCACTTCTTCTGACTTAAAACGCTGTCACATACATTGTGTCGCACATCTTCCGACTTAAACGCTGTCACATACATTGTGTCGCACATCTTCCGACTTAAACGCTGTTACATACATTGTGTCGCACATCTTACGAGTTAAACGCTGTCACATACATTGTGTCGCACATCTTCCGACTTAAACACTGTCACATACATTGTGTCGCACATCTTCCGACTTAAACGCTGTCACATACATTGTGTCGCACATCTTCCGACTTAAACGCTGTCACATACATTGTGTCGCACATCTTCCTTTAACTGTTGATATAAAAATTGTGTGAGTGTAGAAATATATATTTTAGGCTTAACTTTTTTTCTCTTGAGGTCCATTATCGAGTCTGTGAATATAGTTAACATAATTAATGATCAGTTAAGTACGTTTCGTGGAAAGTTTTGAAATAAACAAAAAGTCTCTTGAAAGCGAGTTTATTCAACCATACTTTCAGATCCCAAAACTAATACCTTGTTTTCACTGGTTCTAAATTAAGACTATGATCAAACACACTAATTAACAAGCATTCAAATGCAAATAAAACACCGTTAATAATAAACGACCCATTCAGATGTACGCGATGACGTATATTACAATAACACCGTTTCAAGTTTCTTTCGTGTCTTATTCATTCTGAATATGCATGATATTCACGAATTATTTACTTAAGAAATATTTAATGTGCACCTAAATAACCCGGATCTACTCGCATCATTTAGAAGGTTATACATTTACATATTTATATATGCAGTAACCCCCCCTTCTTTTACTTCCCTGTGTAAGGACGTTCTTCAGGTTTGTATCCCTACACAATGTCTAAAGCTGTTGAATAATCTGTATCAGTCTTGAATTTGTTCATCAATTTAGTTTTCATTCATTCTTGGATGAAACTAGGCTGTCCTTTCTTTTTTTTTTACTGTGTTTGTTTTGAATAAATAAATTATGTATTTTAATTATCTTCTATATAATACATATTAGAGAAAGGACTGTTAGAGAAACCTTAACTCTACTGGCAACGGTAGCATGTTGAGGGGTCTGTTAGAGAAGTCTTAACTCTACTGGCAACGGTAGCGTGTTGAGAGGTCTGTTAGAGAAGTCTTAACTCTACTGGCAACGGTAGCGTGTTGAGGGGAGTTATTTACAACTGTAATAATGTTTTTGTTTACTAGTGTAAAGTGTTAAAACCCGTAGCAGGTATTTACAACTGTAATAATGTTTTTGTTTGCTAGTGTAATATATATTTTATTCGGTTTTTTTTTCTGTTTCCTATTTTTCCACAAATTTAAAAGGGCAAACCTTTAACAGGAAGTCATCCATATATGTGGACACTAAAATAAATAGATAGTTACAATCCTATACTATTATAGTGTTCATCAAATGCTGGAAAAGTTACAATCCTATACTATTATAGTGTTCATCAAATCCCTAACAGTATTTTTTCTCTCTAATAACTTGCTACCGTTGCCAGTAGAGTTAAGACTTCTCTAACAATTCCCTCAACATGTTACCGTTGCCAGTAGAGTTAAGACTTCTCTTACAATTCCCTCAACATGCTACCGTTGCCAGTAGAGTTAAGGTTTCTCTAACAGACCCCTCAACTTGCTACCGTTGCCAGAAGAGTTAAGACTTCTCTAACAGACCCCTCAACACGCTACCGTTGTCAGTAGAGTTAAGACTTCTCTAACAATTCCCTCAACACGCTACCGTTGCCAGTAGAGTTAAGACTTCTCTAACAGATAAAGTGTTAAAACACTTAGCCACTATACACTAGTAAACAAAAACATTATTACAGTTGTAAATAACTGCTAAGGGTTTTAACACTTTACACTAGTAAACAAAAACATTATTACAGTTGTAAATAACTGCTAAGGGTATTAACACTTTACACTAGTAAACAAAAACTTTATTACAGTTGTAAATAACTGCTAAGGGTTTTAACACTTTACAGTAGTAAACAAAAACATTATTACAGTTGTAAATAACTGCTAAGGGTATTAACACTTTACACTAGTAAACAAAAACTTTATTACAGTTGTAAATACCTGCTAAGGGTTTTAACACTTTACAGTAGTAAACAAAAACTTTATTACAGTTGTAAATAACTGCTAAGGGTTTTAACACTTTACAGTAGTAAACAAAAACTTTATTACAGTTGTAAATAACTGGTAAGGGTTTAACACTTTACACTAGTAAACAAAAACTTTATTACAGTTGTAAATAACTGGTAAGGGTTTTAACACTTTATACTAGTAAACAAAAACTTTATTACAGTTGTAAATAACTGGTAAGGGTTTTAACACTTTACACTAATAAACAAAAACATTATTACAGTTGTAAATAACTGCTAAGGGTTTTAACACTTTACAGTAGTAAACAAAAACTTTATTACAGTTGTAAATAATTGCTAAGGGTTTTAACACTTTACACTAGTAAACAAAAACTTTATTACAGTTGTAAATAACTGCTAAGGGTTTTAACACTTTACACTTTACACTAGTAAACAAAAACTTTATTACAGTTGTAAATAACTGCTAAGGGTTTTAACACTTTACACTAATAAACAAAAACATTATTACAGTTGTAAATAACTGCTAAGGGTTTTAACACTTTATAGTAGTAAACAAAAACATTATTACAGTTGTAAATACCTGCTAAAGGTTTTAACACTTTACACTAGTAAACAAAAACTTTATTACAGTTGTAAATAACTGCTAAGGGTTTTAACACTTTACACTAGTAAACAAAAACTTTATTACAGTTGTAAATACCTGCTAAGGGTTTTA
>NW_013673907.1:0-4514 GCF_000517525.1 Limulus polyphemus
CTGTTCGTCAACAAGATTTGATCTTTTATAGGTTTAGAGTAAGTTTCTGTCACTTGAATCAAGTTTCATGATTCTAACTAAATATGCTGATGGTGATTTGTCGTTTGAAAATTGAGCTTGATTCTTCGTCAGTTCGTTCTTTTTGATTGACTCATTAAAATATACCAGATTACATAAACTCAGACGGTGTAGTTTTTAAGAGTAAGTCACTGAAAAGTGTGTTTTTTTTTGCAATACATTACAGAAATCTCACAGTTCTAGTAAACATTTTATTTTCCTTTAAATTCTCAAATCCAATTCCAAGAATTAAATGACGTTTTATCGCCTAGGAAACGGTGTAAGTGATTTGTAAGTGTAAGTGAAACGGTGTAAGTGATTTGTAAGTGTAAGTGAAACGGTGTAAGTGATTTGTAAGTGTAAGTGAAACGGTGTAAGTGATTTGTTTTACTTATGATCAATTCAAATATCTAAAGGTTTCACGAAAATGAATGTTATAGGGAGAAACACATTGTACTGAATATATGATACCTCCTAGCTTGTATACGTCATCTACTGACTCTCTCTTTTTTTTTTATGGTTATTTAATATTTCATCGTCTCAACTACTAACAGTTTATGTTTCAAGATTTGTTGTTTATTATTTACAATAATCACTAGAACGCAAAGATATACGATGTAGAACTACTGATGTCAGTCAAAGATGACGATACTGAGAGGTACTGTTGACAATCATAAATAATATAAAAAGTATAGAAAAGTGAAACGTACATAACTTAAAATTGGCTGTCAGTAGGCGTTTTGAAGAATTTAAGAATATCTGTACGGGGAGTAGGCGACGTTCACCCGCCCAACTAAGGATATCTGTACGGGGAGTAGGCGACGTTCACCCACCCAACTAAGGATATCTGTACGGTGAGTAGGCGACGTTCACCCGCCCAACTAAGGATATCTGTACGGGGAGTAGGCGACCTTTAAACCATTATTTTCTTATGATTATAATAAACATTTCATAACCTTTAAACCTTCCTTTTCTTATGATTACAATAAATATTTCATAACCTTTAAGCCATTATTTTCTTATGATTATAATAAATATTTCATAACCTTTAAAACTCCCTTTTCTTATGATTACAATGAATATTTCATAACCTTTAAACCTTCCTTTTCTTATGATTACAATAAATATTTCATAACCTTTAAACCTTTCTTTTCTTATGATTACAATAAATATTTCATAACCTTTAAACCTTCCTTTTCTTATGATTACCATAAATATTTCATAACCTTTAAGCCATTATTTTCTTATGATTATAATAAATATTTCATAACCTTTAAACCATTATTTCTTATTATTACAATAAATATTTCATAACCTTTAAACCTTTCTTTTCTATTGATTATCATAAATATTTCATAACCTTTAAACCTTCCTTTTCTTATGATTATAATAAATATTTCATAACCTTTAAACCTTCCTTTTCCCAGATGTTCTCTATCTGTTTGTAAAAATATCGTTTATCAAATCAATGACAATATTAGGGATAGCTGGGTGGCCAGCAGTGATCGTATATTTTTTAACCTGTTTGAATATTCAAGTATATATATATTGAGGGTTAAGCCTACTTTAAAAGAACGATGTTCCTGGTCTCGTCCTGGCCTTGGAACTACTTCATCTATCGTTCATGGTATTCACATAATTACGTACTGTGACGTCAGTCCTATATCATACATCTTGTGGAAGGTGACGTCAGTCCTACATCATATATCTTGTGGAATGTGACGTCAGTCCTACATCATACATTTTGTGGAACGTGACGTCAGTCCTACATCATACATCTTGTGGAAGGTGACGTCAGTCCTATATCATACATCTTGTGGAAGGTGACGTCAGTCCTACATCATACATCTTGTGGAAGGTGACGTCAATCCTATAGCATACATCTTGTGGAAGGTGACGTCAGTCCTACATCATATATCTTGTGGAATGTGACGTCAGTCCTACATCATACATCTTGTGGAACGTGACGTCAATCCTATATCATACATCTTGTGGAATGTGACGTCAGTCCAACACCATACATCTTGTGGAAGCTGACGTCAGTCCTACACATACATCTTGTGGAAAGTGACGTCAGTCCTACATCATACATCTTGTGAAACGTGACGTCAGTACTACATCATACATCTTGTGGAAGCTGACGTCAGTCCTACACATACATCTTGTGTAAGGTGACGTCAGTCCTACACCATACATCTTGTGGAACATGACGTCAGTCCAACACCATACATCTGGTCAACTTTCCCACAGACACTCCATCGCTTGTGGATGTGAACTTCCAAGACCATATTTAAACACAAAACTTCACTGAATGGGCACCAGGAACTTTCACAAATGTGTAGTTTTGTGGGATTGCTATATGTAGTTGAGTGGGATTGTTATATGTGGTTGAGTGGGATTGCTATATGTAGTTGAGTGGGATTGCTATATGTAATTGAGTGGGATTGTTATATGTAGTTGAGTGGGATTGCTATATGTAGTTGAGTGGGATTGCTATATGTGGTTGAGTGGGATTGCTATATGTAGTTGAGTGGGATTGCTATATGTGGTTGAGTGGGATTGCTATATGTAGTTGAGTGGGATTGCTATATGTAGTTGAGTGGGATTGCTATATGTAGTTGAGTGGGATTGTTATATGTGGTTGAGTGGGATTGCTATATGTAGTTTAGTGGAATTGCTATATGTAGTTGAGTGGGATTCCTATATGTAGTTGAGTGGGATTGCTATATGTAGTTGAGTGGGATTGTTATATGTGGTTGAGTGGGATTGCTATATGTGGTTGAATGTGATTGCTATATGTGGTTGAGTGGGATTGCTATATGTGGTTGAATGTGATTGCTATATGTAGTTGAGTGGGATTGCTATATGTAGTTGAGTGGGATTGCTATATGTAGTTGAGTGTGATTGCTATATGTGGTTGAGTGGGATTGCTATATGTAGTTGAGTGGGATTGCTATATGTGGTTGAGTGGTATTGCTATATGTAGTTGAGTGGGATTGCTATATGTAGTTGAGTGGGATTGCTATATGTGGTTGAGTGGGATTGCTATATGTAGTTGAGTAGGATTGCTATATGTGGTTGAGTGGGATTGCTATATGTGGTTGAGTGGGATTGCTATATGTGGTTGAGTGGGATTACTATATGTAGTTGAGTGGGATTGCTATACGTAGTTGAGTGGGGTTGCTATATGTAGTTGAGTGGGATTGCTAAATGAGGTTGAGTGGGATTGCTATATGTGGTTGAGTGGGATTGCTATATGTAGTTGAGTGGGATTGCTATATGCAGTTGAGTGGGATTGCTATATGCAGTTGAGTGCCAAGCTTCCACAGTAACACTCCAATCTATTAACAGACTCAAATCATTCTTAAAACAGACAATTAAACCACATTACAAACTTAGAATTAAAAGTCAAGAAAAACACCCGTTCTTCCAAATTGACTATCAATTCTCGTTAATCGTAATTTTAATTATTTTATCCATAAAAAAAAAGAAAACAGTAATTTAAATCACTTTTCGACCACTTGCGAGTCAGTACCTCTGTTATTCAAACTTGTACGGAGTGGTCGGTGAAACTGTTCAACTAGCTACATAATACACAAAATTGGAACAACACCATTTTAAAACCGTATAACTATATGTTTTGGGCTAATAAGAGAGATTCAGACGATGAAGGTGTTCTCCAGTGAGAAGAGTTAGGGTTAAGCCAATGTTCAAGAGGGGTTTTCTTCACGAGTTAAATAAACGAGGATAACCGACGCCTTCTAAATCAATCAAATACTCTCGCCACCAGACATTTCCTGCGTTTGATCGTCACAGAACGTGGTTAATTTCTACTAAAAAAGGGAAAAAATTTTTGCTTTTGTTAACATTTTGTTTTATTTTCTAAGATGTGTCGGTCTTTCTCAAGAAATGATTTGAGATTCCTTTGGGAAAGTTCCTCTAAGGCTTTTTCCCCTTTGGTCACCATCTTTCAGGCAAAGTTTTCTGACAAATGTCTGTGTTTAAACCGATTTCGAATAACAAAGTTTTAATAATTTCTTGTAGGCCCAAGGTTAAACTCCAGACATAGTTGTTTGTCACAACTCGTTACAAGTTCAAAGTAAGTTACATTTGATGACGACCCCAGTGGCACAGCGGTATGTCTGTGGACTTATGATGCTAGAAACCAGGGTTTCGATACCCGTGGTGGGCAGAGCAGAGATAGACCTTTGTCTAGCTTTGTTTTTAACTTCTAACAACCTACATTCGATATCTAGGTGGTTTTATCATCTTACTAGGTTATCAAAACAGTAGTTGTTATTGGACAGTTTAAAACACTGAAACTTCTTAACGAACGAACAAATCAAATGGATTTATTTTTGTTTGAAGTTAAGCACAAAGCTACACAACGGGCTATCTGTGCTCTGCCCACCACGGGTATCGAAACCCTGGTTTCTAGCATCATAAGTCCACAGACA
>NW_013673907.1:5194-8049 GCF_000517525.1 Limulus polyphemus
GAATGAATAATTAATATTGACGCCACTAATTCTGCTTACATAAATTCGTATTTATAACAATGGATTAGAGGAATGAATAATTAATATTGACGCCACTAATTCTGCTTACATAAATTCGTATTTATAACAATGGATTAGAGGAATGAATAGTTAATATTGACGCCACTAATTCTGCTTACATAAATTCTGAAATCCGTACAATAACTTGTGTCTTTTGGTAACGTTACGTACCAAAACAATGTAGATAAATATGATGACATTTTAGGCTAAAGCAATTCTTATTTAGTTCATTGATGCATTGAGGTAAATTAAAGAGATATATATGTTTCCTTCTGACGATAAAAAAGTAACAACCTGAATCACATTCTCGGATACCTGACGGTGCTGTGCACCTCAGGGTGTTAAACATATCAGGATGTTGAATTGTTGTTATTTTATAATTTGAAGAATTACAGATGATGAACATGTTATATTCGAACGATTTTGGAACCTCATAACATCTTTACACTTCATGTCGCTGCGTCCGATTACGCTCTTTCTGACGACCGAGCATCTTAACAATATCCCTGCAACGTAGTTTCATTTGCAAAAGGCTCCGTCACAAAGCTGTTCTGTCCAAAGCACGCCACCTCTTCCTGCTTGCGTTCCATAATCCAAATATTATACTAGGGCAACGATTTTCCAGTACCAGTTTCAACAATCTGATAACACAAAAATTCCTATAGGCACTATGTCAAGCGATTTGACCAATATGACTTGCGACGTGTCTTGTGTCAATTTTGGATTTTATTTCATCCATTAACCGATAGAAAATAGCACGAGACTTGTTACAGTTATGAAATGTGACCACATACTTCTATTATTCCCCCGGCTAGGCGCCGCTCATACAATTTTCTACAGTTGGCCATTCTTTTCTAGATATATCATGAAAACAATTTTTGTACATCCAAATGTGTACAAATGAAGATCCTTCTTGAATATGTTGTGTAATGTTGTCTAGATCCCGTGGGAGAATTTTGCCACTGATCTTTGTATATGTGGGTTCTTACCTGTTACAAGAAGCCGCACTTTGCTTATCACGGCTGGGGTACGACTTGTTGAAAGCTTCTTTCTTGATAGTCCAGTGACCCCAAACTGATCCATGTTATATTGTTTTCCAATGCATTTAAGTACGAGGGAAATAATCATCTTGGAAATCTTAAATCTTCGATCGTAGCTCATCTTACTTCGAAAATGGCTGTTACAAAAACGGTCAATTTTTCGTGGTGTCACACTACCTACGAAACTCCAAACAATATGTTCTAATACACCGTGACTTTATATTGGTCGTGGTCGTCACGTGACCATATGATTTGCATATCTAAAACAGTTTTAATATAAGGATTGTCATTTTGTCTTCTTTTTCACATTAATTACGTCTTTATTTGTCCTTTAGTTGATGTCACATCAACTTTAGTACTTCCAAATTGTACCTTTCACTGTCTTTTTGTTGTTGTTAAACATTTATTACAGCTTTTAGTAAGTTTCTTATTTTTAGTTGGGGTTGATTCACATTTTCTTCTCATATTTACAATAATTCAGTGTGATTAATGTGTACTATTTGACTACAGGTTTGTCCGCATGCGCACGACGAAGTTACTAGGCCTCATACATTAGAGTTTCGTGTATTGTATATAAGAAGCGTTTCGAACGGAGTTCTCTCAGCTATAGACCCAGTTCAGTGATGAGTTCTGGTATTGAATGAATGGCTTCTCGGATAGTGACGTGTGATAGACATATCTAAGATGCTATTTTTCCACCTTCTTGATATACAGTCCAAATGGGCTAATGGAAAGTGACAAAAAACATCTGAGCTAGTAACTTACGACCTGCCCCATTTTGTTGTCTATAATCCTTAACTTTGTTGTTGTTGTTTTTTTTGGTATAATATATCACACCACAGAAATATATTTATTATTTCCGTTTCACAGTTTCTAAGAGCAATGAAGCAGCAAACATGCACTGTTTCAGTTAGGAATGTTTCTCAGCCGATCAGTGTATATAGGATGTTCCTAACCTTCAGGTATTTTATAACAGAATAGCTTCAATGTTGTTGGTTTTTCCTGAGAACGAGTCAACTTACTGCACGGATTTCAGTGATGAAATATAAGTGGGAAATACGAGCAAGACTTTTGGTATCCGAGTTTCTGGAACACCTTGGCGGATTCACTAGAAGCTTGGTAAGATTACACCTTGGCGGATTCACTAGAAAATTGGTAAGATTACACCTTGTTTGATTCACTAGAAACTTGGTAAGATTATACCTTGGCGGATTCACTAAAAACTTGGTAAGATTAGACCTTGGCGGATTCACTAGAAA
This sequence comes from Limulus polyphemus, assembly GCF_000517525.1. Lineage (NCBI taxonomy): Eukaryota > Metazoa > Arthropoda > Merostomata > Xiphosura > Limulidae > Limulus > Limulus polyphemus. Next base: position 7,554 of record NW_013673907.1, read on the forward strand.
CTTGGTAGGATTACACCTTGGCGGATTCACTAGAAACTTGGTATGATTACTTACCAAGTTTCTAGTGAATCCGCCAAGGTGTAATCATACCAATTTCTAGTGAATCCGCCAAGGTGTAATCCTACCAAGTTTCTAGTATTACACCTTGGCGGATTCACTAAAAACTTGGTAGAAAAAACACCTTGGCGGATTCACCAGAAACTTGGTAAGATTACACCTTGGCGGATTCACCAGAAACTTGGTAAGATTACACCTTGGCGGATTCACTAAAAACTTGATAGGATTACACCTTGGCGGATTCTAATCTTACCAAGTTTCTAGTGAATCCGCCAAGGTGTAATCTACCAAGTTTCTAGTGAATCCGCCAAGGTTAAGATTACACCTTGGCGGATTCACCAGAAACTTGGTAAGATTACACCTTGGCGGATTCACTAAAAACTTGATAGGATTACACCTTGGCGGATTCGAATCCGCCAAGGTAACTAGAAACTTGGTA
>NW_013673907.1:8882-9786 GCF_000517525.1 Limulus polyphemus
ACACCTTGGCGAATTCACTAAAAACTTGGTAGGATTACACCTTGGCGGATTCACTAAAAACTTGATAGGATTACACCTTGGCGGATTCACTAGAAACTTGGTAGGATTACACCTTGGCGGATTCACTAAAAACTTGATAGGATTACACCTTGGCGGATTCACTAGAAACTTGGTAGGATTACACCTTGGCGGATTCACTAGAAACTTGGTATGATTACACCTTGGCGGATTCACTAGAAACTTGGTAAGATTACACCTTGGCGGATTCACTAGAAAATTGGTAAGATTACACCTTGGCGGATTCACTAGAAACTTGGTAGAAAAAACACCTTGGCGGATTCACCAGAAACTTGGTAAGATTACACCTTGGCGGATTCACTAAAAACCTGGTAGGATTACACCTTGGCAGATTCACCAGAAACTTGGTAAGATTACACCTTGGCGGATTCACTAGAAACTTGGTAGTATTAGAACTGAGAACAGGATCGTTTTAAAGTTACATAGAACTGAGATCAGGATCGTTTTAAACTTAAAGTAGAACTGAGATCAGGATTGTTTTAAAGTTAAATAGAACTGGGATCAAGATTGTTTTAAAGTGAAATAGAACTGAGATCAGGATCGTTTTAAACTTAAATAGAACTGAGATCAGGATTGTTTTAAAGTTAAATAGAACTGGGATCAAGATTGTTTTAAAGTGAAATAGAACTTGGATCAAGATTGTTTTAAAGTTAAATAGAACTGAGATCAGGATTGTCTTAAAGTGAAATAGAACTTGGATCAGATTGTTTAAAGTTAAATAGAACTGAGATCAGGATTGTTTTAAAGTTAAATAGAACTGAGATCAGGATTGTTTTAAAGTTAAATAGAACTGAGATCAGGATTGTTTTAAAGTTAAATAGAACTG
>NW_013673907.1:10617-11242 GCF_000517525.1 Limulus polyphemus
AAAATATACTAGGCCTAATACGAATGTATTATAACAAGTGTAAATATAGTAGGCCTAATAGCAGTGTATTATAACAAGTGTGAATATAGTAGGCCTAATAGCTAGTGTATTATGACAAGTGTAAATATACTAGGCCTAATACTAATGTATTATAACAAGTGTGAATATAGTAGGCCTAATAGCAGTGTATTATGACAAGTGTAAATATAGTAGGCCTAACACTAGTGTATTATGACAAGTGTAAATATAGGAGGCCTAATACTAGTGTATTATGACAAGTGTAAATATAGTAGGCCTAATACTAGTGTATTATGACAAGTGTAAATATAGTAGGCCTAATAGTAGTGTATTATGACAAGTGTAAATATAGTAGGCCTAATACTAGTGTATTATGACAAGTGTAAATATAGTAGGCCTAATACTAGTGTATTATGGCAATTGTAAACATAGTAGGCCTAATACTAGTGTATTATGACAAGTGTAAATATAGTAGGCCTAACACTAGTGTATTATGACAAGTGTAAATATAGGAGGCCTAATACTAGTGTATTATGACAAGTGTAAATATAGTAGGCCTAATACTAATGTATTATGACAAGTGTAAATATAGTAGGCCTAATACTAA
>NW_013673907.1:12218-20337 GCF_000517525.1 Limulus polyphemus
TGTCTTAAAGTGAAATGGAACTTGGATCAGGATTGTCTTAAAGTGAAATGGAACTTGGATCATGATTGTTTTAAAGTTAAATAGAACTGAGATCAGAATTAATAAGTTTTAACTGTGCAGCATTCATCTTTGTTCTAAACCTGATTAAGGCAAAGATGATATGTTGTTTCCAAACCCACATTTTGTTTGAAAGAGGAAATCGTTTTTAAGCCCACGTTGTCTTATAGCTAAATTATTTCTGAGCCCACGTTGTTCTCAGAAGATAGAGAAATTGACGTCAGCTGTGCTAATACGATAAAAAACTAAATCAAATCTCATATCACACATGTTTGTGTTTTCTTCAGCACGTCTGTTTCAATAATGTAATCTCATGACACTCAGAAATGATCACTTGTCTTTATCGACTTTGCTGTATGGAGCGAACGGTTGTCGAGAGCCTGTATATTTGTTGTTAAGTAGAGCCGCCAGGAGGAGTCGAGAAGCTCTGACGAATCAACATAAAAAATTTTGTCATAAAATATAATTGCAATTTATATTAACGAGTTTTTCGTTTTGAAAAACAAAAAAATGCAGAATGAAGGCATAACTTGGCAGGAAATTAATTCGATTACAAAAATTAAAATGTTAATCAGAGTTAGTTATTGTTTATTGATTTTTTTTATTAGTTTTGTATTCATAACAAATAGTTATTTTTCGGTAATAGGTTTTTAGACTAAAACACCAATAAAATATACATTTTCTTTCTAAGTATCAGGATTTTTGTCATCAATAGAATCATTATTTAAATGTTATATCAAAGTTAATTTCTTATTTCACATTATTTAAACAATGATGAACCGAAATATTTTTTGAACTCCGTGTATTTCAGTTAAAGTTAATTTATTGCAACTGTAATGCGCAATGCAATGATATTGTGTTAAGTACAATGGTTAGGACTAATCCATTCAGTTGGTAGATGACAATACGACTTACAGTTGCACTGCAATAAAAATGTTTATTTCAAATAGTATATTGAAACTTCAACTGAATATTTATGTTCGTATTTAGCGTATTATTGATTTGTTTCATTAAGATTTAGCATAAGTTCACCAAATATGAAAGGGCGATTAAATGTAAAAGTATTTAAGATTAGGCATTGATTTACTTAAGTAAGTATTGAACTTCCGTTAGCAAGTGTCAAGTGACTGTCACTTCTCATTCACTCCATTTACATCCGGGTAATATAATCAGATACAGTGAATAAATATAGTGTGAAGATGTATAGATGTAAGAACAAACTGTTTTATTCTCGTAACTGTGTCCCTCTATTTCGAAAATATACGAACACATGAGGATCGGGTCCATAAAAATGTGAAACCTAGAAGTAACCATCTCCAAGCTGAACGTGAGTGTCTATCTCACGTAGTAACGTTCACATCTGAGTTGTTTTTTATTATTTAGAGTTTTCTTTTGTATGTTCTAAAGCAATTGTTAATTAGTAATAAAGTATTTTTATAAGAGTTTTGTTTTAAAGATGAAAACATAATGATACTTTCGTTATAATATAAAGAAACAAACGAAAAACGATAAATCAGAATTTTACTTTTATGACGTTCCGTTGCCGTTACGCCCTCTTCTGGGCTTACGCAGAACTATATAGAAACTGTTATATGTTTTTAATGATTTTTTAAAATGTTATATAAGTAAGATAAGTTTACAAAAACGACTTATCTTTTATGGACAAGTCAATAGCTTTAACATGCCAACTTGGTGTATAAACTTCTGTAGTTTGTCGCTAGAGGTCATTCACATTTAGTTAGTTACGTTCTAGTCATCCACTCGTTGTTTAGTCTTAAGATTCAGGTAAAAACATTTTAGTAGTTTGTTAACGTCCGTGTTGACTTTCATCTTTCCAGCTTATAGAAAAACGAAAATATCATCAGAGGATTCATCAAATACCAGTCTTAACAACACTAAGCAACATGGTATCATGGAAACCATAATAACATAGTGTATGTTCTAGAAGCAGTGTCTTAATACAGAGTTCATCAGGCCGGTTGGGATATAATAGTCTTTATATGTCAGTCGTACTGAACTAAATGCGTCGTTGGCAATGGCTACGGTGGGCATAGTATGTTTGAAATACTTTTATACATTTTTCTTCTTCCTGAAAATCTCTAAGGAACTGAACGAAGACTGTGATGTTAAAAAACATAATAGGCCTAATACTAGTGTATTATCACAAGTGTAAATATAGTAGGCCTAATACTAGTGTATTATCACAAGTGTAAATATATATAGGCCTAATACTAGTGTATTATGACAAGTGTAAATATACTAGGCCTAATGCTAGTGTATTATGACAAGTGTAAATATAGTAGGCCTAATACTTGTGTATTATGACAAGTGTAAACATAGTAGGCCTAATACTAGTGTATTATGACAAGTGTAAATATAGTAGGCCTAATACTAGTGTATTATGACAAGTGTAAACATAGTAGGCCTAATACTAGTGTATTATGACAAGTGTAAACATAGTAGGCCTAATACTAGTGTATTATGACAAGTGTAAATATAGTAGGCCTAACACTAGTGTATTATGACAAGTGTAATGAATTATATATACTATTGAGACAGAAAATCGAGTTTCACTAAAGTATTATCGAGGTTTAATATTAAAACAAAAGTGTCGACCAGCGTCTGCATTATAGATTTTAAAATGGGTTGTATTATGTATATTAAAGATAGATATAAAATATAAAAGTGAAAATTTTAGGCAAAGTGAAAGAAATATTAAAATGCAAAATAATAATAATATAATAAAAACATTAAAACCTTTCAGTAACTTAGTGATAAATCTAAGGGCTTATAACGCTAAAACCGAGTTTTGATACCCACAGTAGACAGACACAAATAGCCCACTGTGTAGCTTTGTGCTTGACAGTAAAACACAGAAAATCGAAATAGCGTTCTCATGCTTTGTGTCTAGTATATAATACTTGTAATTTTTGTAATAAACATTATCTATTATTAGCTAATATCTCACTATTTACTTTTATATTTTATATTTATCTTTAATATACATTCAACTTTAATATAATGTTATGTATCTGCTTGTTTGTTAATTTCCCGTAAAAATTCTTTCCGAGAAACTTCAGCGATACAAGTCCTTTCTTAAATAAAACTAGTTTATTCTTTCTCAATACAACTTTGCAATACACTTAATTTCCACAGTCACTTTAACTTAAACACACGCTATAATTCACAACGATTCACGCACTTTACGGTTACTACCGCTCACTTGACTCAATTATCTGTCTCTATATCTGTCTATCGGCAATTATTTGCCGGGTTTATATACTAAAATAGAGGGCGTCTAGAAAATACTGGGATATTCGTGAGGTTCCCCCCATCCTTCTAGAAACTCCAGCGTCGCGTGACTTCCGCTGTCGTAACAATACGTTTGACAACTAACCGTTATCTTATTTGTTTTAAAAAGACTTGAAATATGATGGAATCAGATTAATCTAATGAATAAAATATTTACATTTAACGACTAACTTTATCTCTCTTGTATTTCCAGTTGCTGTCGTCGTTTCCTTCTTCATCTGCTGGTCTCCTTTTCATGCTCAGCGACTAGTAGCCACCTACATACAAAAAACACCATTAGCAGAGATGACATTTGAAGTGCTGACGTACATCTCCGGTGTGATGTATTACCTCAGTGCAACTGTCAACCCAATCCTCTACCAAATGATGTCGCTCAAGTTTCGACAGGGTTTCAGTGACACATTTGGAGGCTGTTTGAAATGTCTAGGGCATAAGGATGCTCCCCAAATAACTTTTTCAGCTTTCGGAAATAAAACAGACTGCTCTATTCCATTATTCAAGGGCATCAGTGTCAGTTATAATCATATTGCCTCTCTGATAGATAAAAAATGGTCGTCTGGTAGTACTCTAAGCGTCCGCCAGAGGACAATGTTTTCTTGCTCTAGTGGTCTAAATGTGAACCATAAAGTAATGAGTTCTAATAACAATCTCATCCTTAATCTAAGGTCATTGTCGAATCCCGACAGCAGGCTGCCGATTGGTCAGAGTTTAGGGTCCAGCCGTATTTCAGATACCGTACTCGGTGCTTCATGTGAAGCACACAGAAACAAAATATCAGCTTCCTGTACAAATTTTGGGAACTTAGAATCCTCCAAACAGGGGCATTCGCCAACGCCGAGTCGATTATCTGTACCAAAAGTGGACTCTTGCATAAAACTAGAAATATGAGGTTAGATTATAACCTGTTGAATGAAGCTGTTAAGTAAAACGGTTACAGATCATTTTGTTGGTTGATGAGGTTGGATTATAACCTGTTGAATGAAGCTGTTAAGTAAAACGGTTACAGAGCATTTTGTTGGTTGATGAGGTTGGATTATAACCTGTTGAAAGAAGCTGTTAAGTAAAACGGTTACAGATCATTTTGTTGGTTGATGAGGTTGGATTATAACCTGTTAAATGAAGCTGTTAAGTAAAACGGTTACAGATCATTTTGTTGGTTGACATGTTACAAGTATAAATAGTCAAAGATAACTATCGCTTTTAACATCTCGTCTTAACGTGAGTTGGTAGATAATTCAAATGTGTTTTTGTTGCATTAATATATTGAACATGTATACTCAATCCTTAACGGTCAATGTCTGACTGGCTGCAGAATTAGCAAATTTTGGAAGAAGATATATGTACAATTTAAAATCTTTGAATAGAAGAATTGTAAAAATCGTATACTGCACATATAGCAAAATGATTACACTATAAAACATCACAAATAAATGGATATACGTGTGCACGTGCCTCCATATTTCCGTCTTTAGAGCTGTGGACTTTGGAGTTGGCTAACCGGGTTCGAATCCATGCGATACCATAAAATATTCCTCGCACTTTAACCTTTTGATGCGTTGTAAGAGTAACAGTCAATCCCTTAGTGTGGATGATGGGTAGTAGGGTGCTGTTGACCGGTTGAGTTTCATCTGGTCAATAGTTCCAAATTAAGGACAGCAGCAGATCGCCTTAGTAGTTTTTGCAATTAATACAAATTACTTGCCGCTGTATCAAATTAAATAAAATAAATACATGATCTTTTGTCCGAAGAACGAGTCGGAAGAATAACAATCGAATACATATATGGAAGGAAATTCTATATCAAATTTTAATTTGGGTATCTATTGTCTTCTCTACCCAGAAAGCAGCTAAGCCTAACCTTCCATTTATTTATTTTTATACTACTGTTATTGTTGGGTTTTTTTTAAGCGAAACGGACAGTTAATGAAGATATATGTTTAACCAGAGAGATATATTTAATATTCATGAACATAACTCCTGAAACTTCTCTGCGCGAGCAGTTCTTAGAGACGGAATTACGTCTCTAGAGTCTCGCTTGGTAAATTATCATATGAATAACATATTTCATTTAGGCAACAATATATAATCTCTGTTAATAATATATGTTATCAACTCGTGCTAGCTAACAGAGATATAACCTATTTTATTATTAACAACAAGTGTGTAAAGACTAAAGTATGTAAATAATACATCTTTTAAGAATCACTTAATTAGTAAAATTGAACCTTTTTCTAACGACGCGAGCGAAAATCCGAGAATTATTTTAAATATGTGCTCTATAGATTCAAATACGTAGTCAAGGTTACTTTTACATTAGTAGATATATCAGAACGTTGTTTTTTTTGGGGGGGGGGTTGATTTGAATTTAAACAGCTTAGTAACTAATGGACTTGTAATATTAATTTACGTGAGGTCTTTCATAGTAGTGCTCCAAGGGTTCTTTGTTACACTGTTTTCTATTCGTCAGACCGTCTTGATAGCCATATTTGATATTGGTAGCTAGAAAATATCATGTTCAAAAGTAGGCTTAGCTGTTTGCTGAACAGATAGTAACATTCACCTGGCTGGTTGTAGGACCTTTAACTTATATCCCACTTCTCACCTAGCTGGTTGTAGGACCTTCACCTTATATCCCACTTCTCACCTAGCTGGTTGTAGGTCCTTCACCTTATATCCCACTTCTCACCTAGCTGGTTGTAGGACCTTCACCTTATATCCCACTTCTCACCTAGCTGGTTGTAGGTCCTTCACCTTATATCCCACTTCTCACCTAGCTGGTTGTAGGTCCTTCACCTTATATCCCACTTCTCACCTGGCTGAACGTGAACTTGACTTACTTTTGTTTAGGAATTTGATTTGCAAAATTTGCAAATTTGTTTGTTTGTTTGAAGTTAAGCACAAAGCTGCGCAATGGGCTATCTGTGCTCTGCCCACCATCGAAACCCAGTTGTTGTAAGTCCGCTGACACACTGCTGTGCCACTAGGGGGAGGGGCTCTTTGGTGAAAACAATCTTCTTAGCAATACTGCTAAGGAAAAGGCAGAAAACCTAAAATTACAAAATACTTAAATCTTTATTGATTGAATCCAGTCACTAATACAATACACCAGTACAGACATTAATATTACTCTTCAACTAACAATACAATTTCAGTGGCGACATAACTTCAGGGACGATACAACTCCGGTGGCGATATAATGGTGGCACGACTTCGGTGGCGACATAACTTCAGTAGTAACACGGCTTCGGTGGCGACATAACTTCAGTAGTGACATGGCTGCGGTGGCGACATAACTTCAGTGACGATACAACTCCGGTAGCGACATAACTTCAGTAGTGACATGGCTTCGGTGGCGACATAACTTCGGTATTGACACGGCTTCGGTGGCGACATAAGTTCAGTGACGATACAACTCCGGTGACGACATAATGGTGGCATGGCTTCGGTGGCGACATAACTTCAGTAGTGACACGGCGTCGGTGGTGACATAACTTCAGTGACGATACAACTCCGGTGGCGACATAATTTCAGTAGTGACACGGCTGCGGTGGCGACATAACTTCGGTGACGATACAACTCCGGTGGCGACATAACTTCGGTATTGACATGGCTTCGGTGGCGACATAACTTCGGTATTGACACGGCTTCGGTGTCGACATAACTTCGGTGTTGACACGGCTTCGGTGTCGACATAACTTCAGTAGTGACACCGCTTCGGTGGTGACATAACTTCGGTATTGACACGGCTTCGGTGGCGACATAACTTCGGTGACGACACAGCTTCAATAACACATACAACTTTAACGAAAAGCTATGTAAAGTACCCAAGGCAGGTGGTATAGTGCAGGTGACAAATATGTGCCCAAGTGAGCTTATTTTGTCACATTTGAAGGGAATCGAACCCAGCTCATCTTGAAAGCAAGTCATCAATGACCCAATCATCGAAAAGCTTAAATAGTATTCCATTGTTCATTATTTCTACTTAGTTTTCTTTATTGTTCGAACAATATTTTAACAACAAATATTTTGTTCTTGTCGTTATTCTTTTTCGGGTGCAATTCAAACAACTGTAACTAAATTCTGCACTGTTCTCTATGATCGAAGTTTGGAAACAGGAAAGTCAAGAGTGACTCACGTGGGCAGATTTCCTTTTCTCGTTTACAAAAATAAAAAAAATATATATCCAATCAAAATGTTATGAACCCTAGTGTTGTAGTCTCTTTATTGGACGGAATACTTAGTTCTGTATGAAACAGAAACAACTAGCTAGCTATGAAGTTACTCTAGACGATTATTATAATTACTCACAAGAAAATCAATCTTTATAATGGACTGTCAGGGGAAATCTCGAGTCTCCTCCTGTTGTAGTAAACAGCAGGGAGTTTAAAAGGAAATAAACCCCCAAAGAGAACTTACTCGACCATCAACTGCTAATTAATCACCATTACTAAAAAAAAAAAAAGAAAGAAAGAAAACAAGGTGAACTTTGTCTGTTGAGATGATAAAAAAAATGGTATCAGGACATTGTATACATCCTTCTTAAATAAAGTGATATCAGGACATTATATACATCCTTCTTAAATAGTGATATCAGGACATTATATACATCCTTCTTAAATAAAGTGATATCAGGACATTGTATACATCCTTCTTAAATAAAGTGATATCAGGACATTATATACATCCTTCTTAAATAAAGTGATATCAGGACATTATATACATCCTTCTTAAATAAAGTGATATCAGGACA
>NW_013673907.1:20916-29788 GCF_000517525.1 Limulus polyphemus
CAAGGTATCTAGGTTCACCAGAATGCTAGTTTAACGACATGAAACTACTTAATAAAACTTATTCAAGGTATCTAGGTTCACCAGAATGCTAGTTTAACGACATGAAACTACTTAATAAAACTTATTCAAGGTATCTAGGTTCACCAGAATGCTAGTTTAACGACATGAGACTACTTAACAAAACTTATTCAAGGTATCTAGGTTCACCAGAATGCTAATTTAACGACATGAAACTACTTAATAAAACTTATTCAAGGTATCTAGGTTCACCAGAATGCTAATTTAATGGATTCAAAGTATAACACGACTATAACATGTTTTGCCTTTTGGTTGTAAAATTGATTTAAGAGAAAAAATATTGTCCCAAAGTCAAGTTAGCTGCCACATACAGCAGGCGGGATTTCGACCATACCTTGGATCAACTTCTCATATTGTCTGACTTCCAATCATTTCAACACTTTAACCCCACCCCCTCCTATATGCTCCTGTTTAATTTCCGGCGTACTTTTCATTCAGTTTGGCATCCACAAATTGCACACTTTTTTATTCCCTATATTCTTCTCATCTCCTCTTTTCTACACAGGCGGCGTGCCGGGATTTCTATTCATGGATTTCTCTTTCGCTCTTTCACACTACATGCTGGAGTCCCACAAGTTTCTGTGTTGTCTCCCCTTCTGTACATTCTCTATGTTGCTGATATGCCTTGTCCCTAGCCTCCTCTTCAGTTGTTTCAATATGTTGATGACACAGCTTTGGTAGCCCATTGTTCCACGATGTCCACACTCAGTAAGCTACTCCAGGCTGCTGTAAATTATTTTTTGTATTGGTGTCGCTGCTGGCGTCTATCCTTCTAAGTCCCTAAGACACGAGTTAATCCTTTTGGTCCATCATGTCGTAAGTTTCGCCCGTCTCTGTTTGATGTTCAGGTGGACAACGTTCCGACCCCCTCTCTGACTCCTTGACCTATCTTGACATTGTCTTTGATAGGCATCTTACTTGGAAGCCATGCCTATATGCCCTTTCTGCTAAGGTTTCTCGTCGTCTTCATCTCCTCCATTCCCTCACTGGTATCTTCTGGGGCCTGAACCCTCCACTTCTGTTATACACATACAAGACATTCATCAGATCCTGCTTGACCTATGGACATACAGCCTGGATATTCGCTTCTCTGGCCTTCTGCTCTCGTCTCCAGATTTTGGAGCGCCATGCCCTCTGGCTTGCTTTTGGTGTCAAACTCCCTAGTCCCACTTCCGACTTTTATCGCCGTATCAACTTTCCTCACATTCTGTTACACCTTCGACAGCTTCTCACTCGTTATGTTAATAAATATTTTCGTGACCACAATCTCATCTTCTCCGATGTTCTCGCCACCACTGTACCCACTCCAAGTAGCATTTTGGCACCAGCTGATCATCTACTGAACCTTTATGTTATGTCTCTCCCAGCTGACAATCCCGACCACGTCGAGATGCCGATGTCCCCTCTTTCCCCATGTATCTATCCCGATTCCTAATACTCGCAATATCCATTGCCAGTTCCCACACTATCTCCATTACGTGATATGGGCTGATCAGTGTTCACCCATATTTCTCCGGATTGTCTCCTTCATTTGCATATACTGCGTTTCCACTTCCTTACTTACTCGCTTACTCGCCAACTTACTAGCTTACCCTTCTATTATTCATTTTTTACCATCTATCTCTTTCTCTGTTCGTCGTTTGGCCGGTAGAGGGTGTAACCGCGTGCCCCCCCCCACCCTGGAATGAAATAACGCATATGTTGTTGTTGTTGTGAACTGAGGTTTTGGATCCATAGCTTGGTATTCCAACTCTGTAGTCTTTAATTTTCCTTAACGCACATATGTTGATGGTATAGAAGAAGATTTACCGAACAGCCCGATTACTTAGACAACTGATGGCTTTGTGAACACAACACTTTTCATGATTATCGTTATACAAGATTCTCGATTATCAAAGTAGAATATGTGATACAAGTCCTTGAAACTGTAGCCTAAGCTTTTAAAGAGTATGTGACGGTTTCAAATAATCCATCAGTATATTTGTGCTAGTACTGACTCATTATATAAATTATTTTTTTCATATAACTCTCTAATGATTGTTTATCAAATAATTTACACTCTAAGTGATTCTAAACATATATTTTGTTCTTATTTATAATACACATGTATCCAAATAAGCTATCTATATATATAAAGCCCAAAGGTCTGTGTGTCTGTCCGTTTTTCGTTATCTAACTACTCCTAGGTCGCTAGGCCAATCTCAACTAAACTTTGTGGTTGATAGTTTGGAACAAAGAGCTGTTAATGGGGGTTCACAATCCCTTCACACCCCTTTTGCTGCCGTTATTAAGCATGTATTATCTTTGTTGTAAATTAACGTTAACTGCATTCATAGATGGCGCTACGTCCTTACTCCAAAAAACAACAACAACAAACTAACAAACGTTATTAAATTTTCTATAGCACAACATACACATAGGTGGGGAGAAGCTCCACAAACGTCTTATATATCTCAGACAGTGCGCTAGTATTCTCTATGGAGGAATACAGTGAAATGTTACTATTGTGATAATACATAAACTCCCCTGAAGACTCCAACAGCCGCCACAAGGTTGATATGAAGTGCCGTTTCTTGAATTCTACCCACTTCCTACAAGTCAAGTATATCAGCCGCCACAAGGCTGATATGAAGAGCCGTTTCTTGAGTTTTACTCACTTCATACATTGACCTCTGACCTTTCAATTTCGGCCCGTAAGACACTTCTGCGGCCAATAATCGTCAAATAATTAATTACTGAGGGAGGACGTTGAGAGCTGGGTGTTGAAAGCAGGTAACAGTAAGCACACCTACTGCCAGACAAGATCCCAACGCAAATGTCAAACTAGTCATCAGCTATGGAGAATTAGTTAAGGGTTAGGAGTCGAGTGCTTGAACCCACAACGTCTCAACTCCTACTACCTTTTACTGTCTGCAGCCAGTTGTGGGAAGGCAGTTACCCTTAATATTTAGGTGTAGAAACAAGACTCCCAATCTCCACCCTTTTTAATAATTATTAATATATTTTATAATAAATATTGGAATATGTTAACAAATAAACTCTCGATTACAGAAACTACCTTTTGGAGAACATAGAGGTCGTTAGTTATTTAAGGTCATATTTAGTTTATAAGTAACTAACTATAAAATACTTAGGTACTGGTACAGAAAGACCAACTCCAAGTAGTTGGGCTTGTCTCAGTTCACCCGGTTTATACTTGAACAAATGTTTCATGAGAAAGGGCACGTGATGGGAGTTTAAGTAATTATTATCAAGGTAAGTGTTTTTAGTTCTATTTAGCATCATTTTGTGATAATTATTATTAAAACAGCTTCATCAGTCGCTACAAATGTGAAAGTAAATTTGTGAATTAAAGTAATAAATAATTAATTCTAATGACCTTTCAAAAGTCTTGACTTGAGCCACGGTTTGTAAGCCTATAACACAGTACTACTGTGGACCGTTTTCAAGAAAAGTCAACTTTCACAACAGGCTCAAAATAGTCTTCAAATACTGTTGGTGAAGAAGCGTGGGTTGCGAAATCTGTAATATATCATTTATAGAGAAGTAACACAAAATATCCTGGTAGGCGTCGTACTACAGAACGTATATCGAACGCAATATTATGTATTTAAAACGGCTTGAAATCCCTGCTTCAAGCCACATCTATTTAGTTTGAAACATCCGTGAAATAGCCCGTTTATTGGTACAAGAATGGGAAAACATTTAAACCTTAAACCCATTATTGTAAACAACGCTCTGAAGAGCGTACTGAAACAATAAACTTGGAGGTATTATCAGTTGTCGGAGTATAAATAGGAAACTCCTGGTCGTTAGCAGTCATTGTAACAGAGAGTATAAGCGGTGAACGGCAATTAAAACTAAGGGTTGCAGGGCGTGAGCAGCCATTGAAACTGTAGATGCAACCCGTAAACAATAATTGGTATTATAGACGTAAACATTTGACCCTGAGAAATGAAAGATCGATAAATATACGATAGTTTATTAAAAGAGACAAAAAAAGTGTCTGAAAAATGTGAATATTATGTAGTAGTGTATTTATTCTCACACGTAACACCAGGAAAAGCTGCTGGGAACATTTTATCTCCAAATGTATTCTATTTTAATATAGCACTTTTAATTTCGTGCAAATAAATTCATAATAAATATATATAGTCATCTCCATAATATCAGCCAGTAAAGAGGTCGCCTTATATTTGAATTTTCGTCTTATTAACTTGATGAAAGTATTTACTTGCGTGTAAGGAAACAACATGTTGTTAGTTAATTAATGAAGAAAGTTGTTAGTCCTTAGAGCTATTTCTTGTTCTAGAATCTCCCTAAGTGTACTCACTGAAATAGAATTAACACAAAAGTTAAATTTCTTCAATACAATGTGATATAAATAGTGTATATGACAGACACGAGATGGCGCTTTTGAGTAAAGATTAGGAAAATATACTTTCTTCGGGTAATAAAGTGATGTTTTGTTACTTAACTAATGACATATTTTGCTACTTCCTTATAATGAGAGAATGAATTCATGAAACGGAACACTAGTTCTAAAGAACATGGACATTAATAGTTATGAATCTTACCAAGAAATACGTAAAACATTTCAATTAGATTTCTGTTACATAAGCGACATAAAGCGTTGATGTTCGTAAACTTGTGTGATGTGTACTGTTGTACTGTAACTTCAGGGGAAGCAAGCGACACTTAATTATAGCGTTAAACTAAAAAATAAAAGTACCGAAGCAAACGTGAGTAAATATAGTTTAAAATAAATATAATATTTTCCGATTCTTGTTTTTATTTGAAACCATTCTAGATTCTATAACTTTAACTTCTGAACAATTTGAATTTTTCGTTTGTGCTGTGCCCACCACGAGTATCGAAACCCGGTTTTTAGAGTATAAGTACATAGACTTACTGCTGAGCCACCAGAGGGATACAATAAGAAAATGGGGAGGAATAAGATTTCATAGTTTCAAATAACATGATTCATAAGCGAATATTTGAACTTCATAAGTTAAAATGGTTTGTTTGTTTGTAATTAGGCACAAAGCTACACAATGGGCTATCTGTGCTCGCTCACCACGGGTATCGAAACCCGGATTTTAGCGTTGTAAGTCCGAAGACATACCGCTGTGCCACTGGGGGGCAAGTTAAAAGGGAAAAAATAATAGCAAAGCGGAGGGTTTAACATATATCCAAAACAGATTTTGAAACAGTAACAAACTAATTGAAATACTTGCATTAGTTAACACAAGAGAAAGTTTCAAAATCGGTAAACGAGGGCTGAGCGCAGCCCAATGATTAGCTTGCCAATTTGTAGATCTGAGGTTTCGTGGTTTGTGTCCCGTTACCGCCACCAAAATATCACGCTTCGCACTTTGGGGCCATAGATGTGTTTTAAGAGTGACAGTCAAATCACATCTGCTAAGAACAGCCCAGGAGTTGGCGATGAACGGTGTTGACCAGCTTTCTTCCCTCTAACAAATCAGTTCAAAATTAGGGACGGCTAACGTAGATAGCCGTCATGTATCTTTGCGCGAAATTCAACAAAAAATAGATCATCGAATTACTTGCTGTGATACGTTTTTTTTAGGCTTAGCGAAAATTACAGGAAGTTAAAAAAGCGGCATTATATCTATGGATATTACATTCTTAATTGATTACAATATGAACAGAGTCGTTATTAATTTAAAATTCTATAGTGTATATCTATTCCATTAATCATTATTTCGAAGAGAATCGTGATCTACCAAACTTGGTAAAATTATTTCTCTAATATTTAATTTATATAAAGGTGCACGAGCTGTTTCTACTAAAGTTTCGAGTAATTTATCAAACAAAGTTGTTGTTTTTTGTGACCAAAATAAACGAGAAAAATAAGAAACAAAACTACTCTAGTATTATCTGTTTAAATACCTTACCTAAAATACGGACTCTTATTTCCCTTCTTCAGGAGTAAAAACAGCAAATATTTTGATTTATCTTCAGCATTACGCCCCTCTACAACATGTCTGTAAACTTCTATTTTAAAATGTCTTTCAGAATAGTCTGCGTTGCGCCATTATAAAGAAGGCAACTCCAAAAATTGGTACACACTAAGTTTAATAGTAAACGCTGGACTGAGTGCTTGCAAGGCGAGCACCTAGCGACCACGGCCAGCGGTTCCCTTGCTTTATCTCTTAGCGATATATACTAATCCTAGCGCTAGCGACATGAATCGATGATTAACTGAAGCGTTAACCCACAATTATTTTTGAAAGCATGTCATATCAGTGGCACATGAAAAGGAACACTGACCAATAAAAATAAAATCATTCACCTGGTCATACTTGTTCCCAGTGTTCATTTCACATAGATCATCTGAGAACAAGAGTGTCATCTGGTGTGACTGCTGCTTCAGACTCTCTCACACACGTTGTCATCTTTAAACATAACACACTTTTAATATTTAATATTAGCAATATCCTGATCTGTAGATCATTTCAGTTATGAGTTGATTCTCTTTAAATATATAGTTACAGAATAACAATTACAGTGTAAGTTTTCTGGGTCTATAATTTGTTAGGAATAGGTTTTTCAATTGATTTTGTTCTGGTATGTATAACGTACATAAACAAGAAACGTAAACAGCAATAGTAATTTAGTTCTAACACTTGCCAACAGATGGCACTAAAATCTTGTGTTGTTTAATAAATAAAACACAAAGAATTTTGGATTGCTTCGAGCCGGTTAAGTGGGTGGTAGTAGTTGAATTACTTTACTCTCAATAATCGTCGTTATTCGATTACTGGTTTTGTTTCTTTGTCTTGAATTTCGCGCAAAGCTACACGAGGGCTATCTACGCTAGCCGTCCCTAATTTAGCAGTGTGAGACTAGAGCCAACTCTTGGGCTACTCTTTTACCAAGGAATAGTGGGATTGTTGACCGTCACATTATAACTCCCCCACGGCTGAACTTAGACTTTAAGATTAAACAATTTTAGGAATACTAAGTTTATATATTTATTATACCTGCTATTGTGTGGCTGTATAATGTGAAGAACTGAACAGTGGCCGATGACACTTTTTCTACACTTCTCCTATCCAGTGTATAGTTTTTCTCTTAGTGACTACAAAGCACATTCATACCAACAGTATGTTTGATACTTTTCAATGTGATATAGGTCCAGCTTATCTCTGTTTGGTTAACTTGTGTTTAGGGTTACTGATGAGGAGTGGAATTCTCTGAAACTGGTATAAACAAATAACACACGTTGATTAAAAGTATAAATTGAAGTGGACCTCCTTTGACTTCGAGATTAAACAATTCTCGGAATACTATGTTTATTTACCACCATACTTCTTTCAGTTACGTTTTTTACTCTCTTCCTCACAATTCTAACTTCTTCCTTTTCAATCTTTTGTTAACATTTTTTCTATAATGATCATATTGTTTTTATCTCCTCTCAATCCTTTGATCAATCTTCCTTTCTCCGTGTATTCCCCTCACTGCTCTTGTCGTAATGTTATCTTTCGTTTTATCCTCATTCGCTCTTCTTTCTTCTTTACTTCCTATAGCTTTTATTTCGGGCCCTTGTTCACTTTCTTACATCTGTTTTTTCAAATTATTGTTCCTGGGCTAAGAGTTTAGCGTGCCGGGCTAGGTATGGCAAGGCCCAAAGTTCGAGCCTCGATATGCTGCTGAACACTCTGTGCACTTTCATCTGTAGGGGCGTCTGTGACGTCTATTAAGAGTAGGTAGCAGGTGGTGCTGAATGGTTGACTTCTCTCTGGTCAACATAATCTTTGACCCTTCTCTGGTCAGCATTTCCGATTTTTCCCCCTTTTTTCTTGTTTACTTTTTTCAAACTCCTCTTTAATTTTTGTCTTACTATTAATCGTTCTTATTTCAGTTTTACATTCAGCCCCCGCTGGTCATTTCTCTTCTCCTTTTTTCCAGCTTTTCTTCTTTTTCTTCTTTGTTTCTCTGTCTCTTTTCTTTGAAGTTCCTCACTATTCCAGTTGATTTGTTCTTCCACAAAAAAAAGAACCCTGTTTCCTCTTACCTTCTTTCTTTCTCTATTTACCTCTTGATGCACGTGTCAGTTACATGCGACTGGATATTGGCATCTTCCATCAGACATGCACAAATAACACTTATCTGTAACGCTCTCCCCCAACTTACGGATGTCCATTCTCCTACGCAGTGACATTTAGCCTTGGTCCAACCTAACAGAGTACTTTTAATGCAGCTTTCTTCAACTGAAACAAACAAGCCAATTTTTTTAAAAGCTCATGTCAAATTTCAAAGATCAAGACCACAAAATTTTATAACACAACATGGGTGTAACATGCACATACACCACAAAACTTAATAACACCATCTGGGTTTAACATGAATATACACCACAAAACTTAATAACACCATCTGGGTTTAACATGAATATACACCACAAAACTTAATAACACCATCTGGGTTTAACATGAATATACACCACAAAACTTAACAACACCATCTGGGTGTAACATGAATATACACCACAAAACTTAACAACACCATCTGGGTGTAACATGCGTATACACCACAAAACTTAACAACACCATCTGGGTGTAACATGCGTATACACCACAAAACTTAACAACACCATCTGGGTGTAACATGCGTATACACCACAAAACTTAACAACACCATCTGGGTGTAACATGCGTATACACCACAAAACTTAACAACACCATCTGGGTGTAACATGCGTATACACCACAAAACTTAACAACACCATCTGGGTGTAACATGCGTATACACCACAAAACTTAACAAC
>NW_013673907.1:30599-33347 GCF_000517525.1 Limulus polyphemus
CTTAATAACGCCATCTGGGTTTAACATGAGTATACACCACAAAACTTAATAACGCCATCTGGGTTTAACATGAGTATACACCACAAAACTTAATAACGCCATCTGGGTTTAACATGCACACACACCATAAAACTCAATAACGCCCTCTGGGTGTAACATGCACACACACCCCACAAAACTCAACAACGCCATCTGGGTGTAACATGCACACACACACCACAAAACTCAACAACGCCATCTGGGTGTAACATGCACACACACACCACAAAACTTAACAACGCCATCTGGGTGTAACATGCACACACACACACACCACAAAACTTAACAACGCCATCTGGGTGTAACATGAATATATTGTCAGACATGGAATACACGTTCAGTAATATCTTATTTAATATTGTTCATTTATTAGATATTACTGTCTATAAAACTGATTTAATATCAAGACTCAAAGAAGTGATGCTACTCGGTTCGTTTGCCGTTAGTTACAATATGAAAATAACATTTGTCAATTATTAACTGGTAGTGGTCAGCGGTTTCTGAAAAAAAAAAGAAGCCATAATTTAAATAATGTTGGTGTAATATTTTGGTTAGAAATTTTTTGTTCTGTCTGCAATTGAAACGTTTTACCTTCATAAACCAAAAGCACAATTATTTTCTTAACCAACGCATAATTCTAAGTTTTTGAAACAGAATTCCCGTGTTGATTTTGTTGGGTTAATGAAGTTAAGTTGTACTATAAACTATATTTTGTTATTTTGTAATCCTGCTTTCATGGAAACGCGAAATTCTAAATGTAGCGAAACGGAAAATGACAGCCCACTAATGCATTCTCCGTTTATATTGTCACTTGGCTGGTAGGATAATACGGACGTTTCGCTGAAACGTATTGACCAGTTGCCAAGTAACGCGCTCTGTGTTGTTTTTCCTGTAGAATATAAAACCACTCGTACAGAAGAACCACTTGTTTAAAAAGCTGGCTGGTTTTGTTTAACACTTACGGAAATGATATTTCATTCTTTAACTTGTCACACAGAGAGAGAGAGAGAAAAGAACGGCAGAGCGACCACAAAGAAAAACAAACCCGGGCATATCAGAATTCTCGTGCTGCTAAAAACTATCCAACTCTTGTCAAACTGTTTTATTGAACAGTAAATTTCAGAATTATAATAATTTATGGCTAAACACACCCACGTTCATACATGAGTTGTTGCTGTTTTCATTCATTTTAATACTTGTCACGCGCAACTAGGAACCTGTGTATATGTTCATTCGATGTCCTGACGTTTTGTTTTGTGACCGGTGTAAATTTCCTAAGACTTCTTACTGATTTCACTGTTAAATTAAATCAGTTTATTCAGATCCGATTTGTTTTCTCAAAGTTCAACTCAGTAAACGATTGGCATAAAAAAACTATAGACTCCCAGAAAGCTCGTTTTTTAGTTTCAAATATTCTAGAGATCTATAAGATGAAACACAAAACTCGTGGAGACGCCAGACGACAGATAAATAAAAACTGGCGTTATCATTTTCCACTGGCTGGTTATTTTATTATTGTTGTTGTTGTCGTAGAACGTTACACAACAAAGGAATTGAAATCTGTTTACTGTTATGTACTTTTACACACTGAAATCCGGTTTATTTGTCAACGGCTGTCTTGTGGGGCCTCGCTATTTAAATAAAATGTAATCAAATATGCTTATCACGGAACAAACTTGGCAGATGGATTCTGCTCAGTACCAACAACTTGATTATTAAACGAAGCTCAGTTTATACGAAAAATCAACATTAATGTTTTCTTTAGTTTAAGTTCGACTTCAAGGATAGTGAAATTTCTGTTAGGTTTTTACAAACTAACCTTACCAAAGGTGCTACTACTTCTCATTTTATAGACATTCTATTATAGAAACAATGTCACGTTACGTTACACATTTATCTTTTATATAAACAATGTCACGTTAAGTTACACGCTTATCTTTTATAGAAACAGTGCGTAACGTGACACTGTTTCTATAAAAGATAAGTGCGTAACGTGACACTGTTTCTATAAAAGATAAGTGCGTAACGTGACACTTATATCTTTAAACAAACACTATCACGTGACATTACACTGTCTCGAAATGGTACACTTTCATCTTTTATATAAATCTCCTTATTTCAGTGAAGTTTGTGTCATGGCAGCGTTGACTCTGAGTTCGTATTTTTGTAATGACTCATCACAGCTCACTAGTACAGGCATTTTATTTATAAGTTCGATTTTAATTCACACATGCAAAAATATGCTTTTTGTACTACTCTCATTATGCCCCCTGTAATTCTGAGGTCTTATAACTCTAAAAATCGGGTTTCGATACCCGCAAAACACTGATAGCCCATTGTGTAGATTAGAGCTTAACAAACAAAAAATTTGCAGTATACATGTTGAAGTTATTTTAAATATATTCATTGAATATACACGTATATATTAGAAAGTCAGAGTACAACTAAATGTTTATTTATTTAATATTAGAATTATATTTCCCTCACTATTTTCTTGCTTCAAAAACTTTGCTGAAAAAGCTTTTCATTTCGGATGTTACCATTAATAATTTCCTCTTTGGCTATTAGGGCTAGCACAGTTAAAATAAGTACACGTTGACTGGCTATTGGGGCTAGCACAGTTAAAATAAGTACAAGTTGACTGGCTATTGGGGCTAGCACAGTTAAAATAAGTACAAGTTGACTGGCTATTGGGGCTTGCACAGTTAA
>NW_013673908.1:0-10359 GCF_000517525.1 Limulus polyphemus
CAACACATACTACCAACTGTGTCTCATTACATACACAAGAACAATATCAACACATACTACCAACTGTGTCTCTCATTACATAGACAATACAGAAATGAATGTATTAATAAATCTAAATACACTAAAGTGCTAGTTAATATGAAGATTGTAAATAATCTTTTTATTCAGCTTTAAAAACTAGGGGTTTCATAATTTGTACTTTTTTTACTTCACAAACTACAGTACAATTCATCCTGTATTTTGATGCAAGGCACTACCATGAGAACAAATCTCACCTGAATCCCTCCTTCATTCAGTGCTCGAGCTCCATAACCAATTCGTTTACCTCCTTCTAAGACTGGTCGTATGTGTGGGTGAAGTTTAAACCTCTGAAATTCTCTGTATGGACTCAGGTAAGGGTTCTTGTAATCCAAGCCAAGTACAAAACCTATTGATATCAGTGGCTGTTCTTCATTTAAATGATAAAGAAAAGATCCTCCATAGACTGTTCTTTCCTTTAAACCAAAACACCCAAACGTCAGACAAGGAGTTATCTTTAAAACAAGGTACAACATCAAACGAGGAGTAATTCTTTAAAACAACCTATACAATGTTATACATGAAATATTATTTAAAACAGTGTACAACATCAGACAAGGAGTAACCTTTAAAACAATGTACATTAATTGAGGCAGATATAACTTTTTTTAATTACTGATTACCCATGCTGTGCTTAAGATTGAAAAAAACTAACAGTAGTGAAATGCACCACTGATTAACAACTGAATAACTCTTTGTCAAGCTTATTGAACCAGGGGTGTACATTTTTTGGAAGGTTTATTCAATCTACATATAGGACAAAATCAAAACAACTACATGATGGTCCAACATTTAGATCACGTCGTCCTTTTCCAGTGTATGTAGGAAAAAAAAAAGGCCACTGAATTCTGAGTGGGTAGTTGGAATCATTTCATCCAAGCTCCACAGTTGTATCAATAAAACTTTCTATTAAAAATAACTATTGTAATCTTAATATAAAATAATCAGATAAAGTAGAAAGTATTATAGATATGAAACTAAGTAATTGGACATTTTTAACTTACAAGTCATGTTTGTTTATTAGGCCTATGATGTATTGTCTATAATTGATAAACAGGCTACCAATCTTATCAGTGATATTTAATGATTTGAAAGAGAAAGTAACAGGTAAAATTACTGTAAATTTTAATAATTGAATATTACTAGGGATGCACAGGTACCCAGCCAGATATTCGGACCCTGCCGAGTGTCAAAGTTAGGCATCAAGCCCTAATCTCTGTGGCAACTAATGCGGTACTGAAATCAGTAATTGATTTAGTTATAAAAAAGTGTTTTCCGAGCAACAAAAACTGACTGCCAGGGATTCAGAGAACAACAGGGGTTACTAACAGGCATGGCTTAAGAAGTGGATTTATGGGGAAGGTGGAGGTTTGAGAAGTTAGGGCTAGGCAATGAAAGTTGAAAATAAAACTTGTTGTGTTGGTGATTATTCAGTTAAATATAATAAATGTCAACTGTGTTTTTGTTTTTAATTTTTGTGTATGTTGTTCTAGTTGTTTTTTTTGGGGGGGGGGGGCAAGGGAAGAACCTGGTTCCAGCCGAAGCTTAGTGACCGGGTACCCGGACCCGGTATTTGGCCAAATTTTACTACTCGTGCATCCCTAAATATTACGCATATGCATTCATTTCATGTAAGCACAACTGTTCTAGCACCAGACTAGTACATATGGAATTCACCGTAACACAAACTCAAAATCTGGTAGCCATGGGCAACAGACTAGCAGAATGTAACAAAGTAATATTCTGCCAAGTTTATCATAAACCGAGAGGATTCTGTACAGCTATATAGCAATCAGAAGATTAAACGTTGTAAAAAATCTGGTAGCCATGGGCAACAGACTAGCAGAATGTAACAAAGTAATATTCTGCCAAGTTTATCATAAACCGAGAGGATTCTGATTGCTATATAGCTGTACAGAAGATTAAACGTTGTAACAGAAGATTAAACGTTGTAACTATATATTGTGACACTCACGATTGCTATATAGCTGTACAGAAGATTAAATGTTGTAACTATATATTGTGACACTCACCTTTGAACTTGACCCATGCCAAAAATAATTATATGAGCTTTAAAAACATTAATGTTTGTATGGATTACTTTATATAAGTTTAAGTTAAACTTTTGTCACAAAGACACTGAAAGGAAAACAGAGAGAAATGTTCTCTGATGACACTTCTGGAAAACACATGTAACTACAGTCTACAGCAGTAAGTATCTTCAAAAAAGTGGCAAAATCAGAAAAGTTAGGAATTTCTTACGAGAGGCCATCCAACTGTATGTTCCACTCGTCCAGGGACATGCTTAGCTGGATCTATTTCCCACAGTTCTTTCAAACCAATACCAAAAGTCTGGGGTTCACACTTCTCCCTCAAGTTGAATCTTCTATACAACTGTTTGGCTAAATGACCGTGACAACCTTCGGCAAAAATTGTACACCTGGCATGAAGTTCCATCCCTCTTTCAAAAGTTCCCTGGGAGTTCGATCGCCATCATACAAGTATAATTATGAGAACCAGAAACTAAGCATGGCATTCAAACAAGCAGATAACTAACATACAGATTCATATTTATCTAATGAATTATGGATTAACTTATTTCAGTTTGACAATACTATAAAACATTTAAACAATACCCATGTTAAAACAGTAATAGTGTTGAACCATGCAACTGAAAGATGGGGATGGCTGGAATAACCTTGTGCTTTCAACAGCAAGGCTTAATTTGATCACTAACATATCAAAGTATATAACATATAATGGGGCTGTTAGCACAATGCTTGGATTGAGTGGTCGATCGGACAGGCACGGTTATTTGAGGCTCAACTTATTCTGGTGTGAAAACAGGATTTACTTTTAAATTTTCTGTATCCTACAATAATCTCCATGAAGATGAAACAAGAGAGTTAGGTTGGCTAACTTTTAACTACAGACGTATGACAATATTCCAATCTTACTAACAGTCTAATTCTCAATCAAAATTGTGTTTAAAGTCCCAAAAACTATTTCATGTTGTTCACCTGTCTAACAAAGAATTATTTATAGATAGGCCCAATAAAATAATTAAAACTTGATAGGCCAATAAAAATAATTAAAAATTGAGATGTCTTTAATTGTTACAAATGAGTTGAATGACCAGCTGTTATTAATGTCTGATAATATGTGATTTTTATTCACCTTGGGTGATCCATCTTTAGCAATTCCAACATCATTGGTAGCAATCCCTTTGACACTTCCATCGGCATGAAATAAAACCTAAGAAAGACAATCTTTTTTAACATTCAGTGACTGTTTTGTGATGTTGTACATAGTATATGACATATCCTAACTCCTGCTCCGTAACCTTAGACAGAAACAGGCTTGTGAATACATGTTTAACACTTACAGTGATGTCATTTCAACATTATATTACAAAATATATTCTGATAATGTATTAAATCAGTGATAAACCACATGAAAATGTATTTCCAATAATACTTACCTCTGCTGACACCTATTCCCCAACCTTCAGGTTTTCAACTATGCCCATCTAAGCTTTGGTCTTGCTTGCTCCAGTCTTTTATACTCCACTTAAATGGCCTTGGCGATATTTGTCTCGTGATATTCTCCACTTACGTCAATGTGCTCTCTATCCTGGTACTGTATATATGCACCTCACTCAGACAATTTAATCACTTTTTCACATCACTAACACTGGCTCTTAGTGGGAAGGAAGGGTGAGAGAGTGTCAGCAGAGGTAAGTATTATTGGAAATACATTTTCAATTTAGGAAAATGTTAACTTCCAAAACACTTATAGATAGAATCCCACATTGAGAAGGTGGAGGGGCTGGTGAGGGCATTATCCATACAGAATAATACCAAGATAAGAGTGGTACCCAAGTAGGGGAACCACACTACATCAAGAGCAGGTGTGCTCGTCACCCAGAAATCAAGTGCAGAAAAAAAGGGTGGAATAGTACAGGAGTGGTCATCACTATAGGCCAGCCCCAACCACACAGCCGAGGTTCCACTACTCAGGGTTGGAATTAATGCAGAAAAAAGGGTGGAAAAGTACAGGAGTGGTCATCACTATAGGCCAGCCCCAACCACACAGCCGAGGTTCCACTACTCAGGGTTGGAATTAATGCAGAAAAAGGGTGGAAAAGTACAGGAGTGGTCATCACTATAGGCCAGCCCCAACCACACAGCCGAGGTTCCACTACTCAGGGTTGGAATTAATGCAGAAAAAGGGTAGGAATAGTACAGGAGTGGTCATCACTATAGGCCAGCCCCAACCACACAGCCGAGGTTCCACTACTCAGGGTTGGAATTAAGGGGTCATGGTTCCTATATCTCATGTTGGTGACTAGGGTAATTGGACCACAACATTAGATAAAAAGATTATAGAAAGAATCCCAAACCACCGGAATCACGGCGAGAAAGTGGACAAACCTTCTCCTCCACCTGACAGAAGCTCGAACGGCAACATCCCAGGCTCATAATGATGGGATTGTGTATGTTGTACCCAACCAAAGGAACAGAACTCATCGAATCTTGAATTATGAACATGTATCCTCACTCACCAACTGAGTGGGCAAGGAGCATTCCACTTGCCCCTGGAATTATGGGGAGGATGTGGAACCATTGTGCTCAACCAATGCTCCAGGATGGAACCACTCTGCATTTGGAATTATGAGGAGATAGTAGACCTCCTTCAATGAACAATAATGTGAACATAAATTGCTCATAAAGTAGGGCCAGGTATGCCTCAATCAGATAGCTGAGTGTCAAATCTGTACTAGTATTACAAGTAGGCTCCCACATAGGCTGGTGTAGCTCCTACCTACAACTGGGAAAACATCCAGGGTCCTGGGCAGGAGAACCCCAACTTCACCCTCTTTTCCAAGAGTGGAGGAATTCACTCTAACACTATGGAGGACAACCTCTGTCCACCACCTCAGCCATTGGATACTGGGTGTGGTTAGGATTCCCTGGCTCCATTAGTAGAATCTGGGGGGAGGGGGGTAAATATGTATTGGAACTCTGGAAACAGTGCAATAGGTGAACCAAGTTCCCTAATTTTTTAAAAGTCGGCCCTGATTTATTCAACCCGATGATCAGCAAGGACGGGCAGGATCCCCTTTAGCTTTACTCATGATAGTCCATGAGTGGCCTTATGGAACACCTCATTTCTACAGAGCGTGTTGCAACCAGGAGTAATAATAGTGAAATAGTGGTTGCTAGTGTGGAAGTGTAATGAGAAAAGCATACCTGCCTGGGCAACATTTGCCACAGAGTGGGAGCCAGTGAAAAAAGATAAGAGACCCTGGAAAAAGAAAACCAGCAGGAGGGAAGAGAAAAAGAAAAAAAAAACTCACCCCTCATTATAATCTAGCAGATGTGGTCAACAGAGCCACCAGGGGAAGGTGAAAACCCTCAAAAGTCGAAACTGCCAGATGATGTAAATAATGGGAGAGAAAAGTATTGGGAGATGTCCTCCAGCGGGTATTTTAAATCAGATAAAATATGACGATTGTGCTGAGATGTGACTTGCAGCATATTCCTTGCCTGTAACGATCAATATAGATCAATTAGTGAAGCCACTTCAACAAGGTAAACAGGGGATAAATCGCAGGAAACCGAAAGATCCCAATGAATAAAAAGTTGATTTCTGGCACCACGAAAGGATCTAGTGTGAGCCACATAACACCTGTCTGCTCCCTTCGTAGCTTGGAGGCGGATGGGATTCAGCTAAGCCTGACTCATTACATGTTGAAAAAGACCCCCAGATGGACAATGTATTTAGTCAGCAATAGAATGGATTTCTCTGTTCTGATAAGAAACCCAGCCTTGGTGGCCTCCGAAAGGAAAATCTGGGTGTGCTGTTCTGCCATCTGAAGAGATGGTGCTAGAAGTAACCAGTCGTCCATATGATGATGTGTGCACAGGCCCAAAGAATGAAGGTGATGTACCACTCTGCAGAAGACATATGTAGTGTAGAGCCCTGAACTGCAGAATTAGACGTAGAAATCAGCAGGAAGACTACGGGAATGTGAAGGTATGTATTGGAAATATCAAACTTGGTGATCCAGGCTGAGAAAGGAATCCCTGGTGAACCAAGTAAGATCCAAGAATTTGTTGAGACAAGAATGATCAATGATTGGACGTCAATCTCCCGTTATTTGGGGCACAACAAAGAGATGGGAATAAAATCCCAAAAGAATGGGATCGACTCCCTCGATAAACAAGTCCCTTACAGCTCTGGAATGAAGAGCCACACTCTGTGGATATGTTGAAGGAGGAAAAGCCACAGGTAGGGAGGATAAAGGAGGTGGAGATTTGAACTGAATGACCAAGCCTGATGCCAGAACCTGAATGACCCATGGATCTGTGGCAAAGGAAATCCAGATTTCTAGAAAATGATGTAACCGCATACCCACAGACCCTACCGGGATAGGACAGTCACTGATCTTGTTGCTGCCGGTCCTGAGAGGAGGAGGAGCCACGAGGATAAGGATGGAATCTATTGTGAGTACCAATAGATCAAGGAACTGAAGGCAGGGGTCGGGACACCCGATGAACAGACACACCTAGACTATCAGCAGGAAAGAAAGTCGAGAGGACAATGATGACAATGAAGAATGTAAAAGGGCAACATTAATCCTCGATTCCAATGCCTCTGGAATACCTACAAACAACAATGGACAAAGAAAAGGAGCCTCCTGTAATTCACGGAGAGCAGCAGCAGGTAGATGAACCACCTCCAACAAGGCATCTCTACCCAATAAGTCCCAACAACACACAAGCCAGGAAACCAAAGAGAGAGCAGAAGCTGACAATCTGACCATTGTGGAAGTCAGCAAAAGACTCAATTCGTCCACAAATTGAGGTGGGGAACATTGAGAGGCTTCTGACCAAAGTTGGAGAGAATATAAATATCTCATGACAGTAGTGAGGGTCAGACGAATGCGAGAAAATTGTGATCTGTCCAAATTGATTACAGGCTCCAGTTTAGAACCCCACATGTCCAAAAGGGGATCCAGCCTTTCTGAATCGAAATATACGTCTTCCTGGTGGTGATAAGCCAAAGCATGCTGTTCTGACAAATGTGGGGAACAAGGCATAGCTATCCCCTCACATAACTGAGTGGTAAGCCTCCCAGCATGAACAGCAATATCAGGTGAAAGAGGAAAAACTAAGTAGTCCACCCCCCTCCCGACCTTTCCGCCATCTAGGAAGGAGTAGACTCAAAGGCAACCGGGGAAAGCTCCAAAACCTCACAAACCCTAGTGACTTATTGAAGAAAAGAAGCAGGAGGTGGTTGATCCAAATTGGCCTTGTGAGAAGCTGACCTCGTAAAGGAA
The DNA here is from genome assembly GCF_000517525.1 of Limulus polyphemus. Lineage (NCBI taxonomy): Eukaryota > Metazoa > Arthropoda > Merostomata > Xiphosura > Limulidae > Limulus > Limulus polyphemus. The sequence continues at coordinate 7,424 of NW_013673908.1, forward strand.
AGCACCAGAAAAACCGAGTCCAAATTCACCCCAGAATGTCCTGGATCATAAAAAAAACAGCCTCAGAACCCTCTGGAGAGACACACCTTGACCGAATATACGTCTCATCACAATGAATCAAATCATGGACAGCCTCAGCTGTTGAGAGATACTAGATAACAGTGGTGGAATAGGGGAGGTCTGATTAGCCTCCATGCTGGCAACAGTAACATGGGAATTCATTCCCGAAAATAGCACATCAAAAATTTATTTTTTAGGAAATAATAATTGTACAGGAATCCACAAGGTGATGCCAAAATTGCAATGAATAACATAACCAAGCACAGCACTGCATCAGAGAAAACCATGACCAGACGCTTTGTTGAGAAAAAGCGATTACATTATCCGAGTGAGGTGCATATATACAGTATCAGGATAGAGGGTGCATTCATATAGGTGGAAAATATCACGAGACAAATATCGCCAAAGGCATTTTAGTGTGGTATAAAAGACTGGAGCAAGGGAGACCAAAGGTTAGATGAGCAAAGTTGAAAACCTGAAGATTGAGAAATAGGTGTCAGTGTCAGTGGAGGTGTGTTTTGGAAATTTGTTCAACATACACGAATAAATATTGTATTTGCATTTAACTTGGTTATTATAAATAAATATTACTTGATTCAAGGCCTAAAATAAGAAATTTATTAATCAACAATGTGTAACAACTGAAAACTTTCAATATAACTGCTGAAAATCTGATAAGTTTTGTTTGTTAAACACGTTCTGTCAACATGAATTTGCAAATAACAACAAAAAATGTAGTCATAACTTGTTGGACCAAGATTACCGAGCATTAAAAACTAAAAATGTAACCATAACTTACTGGATCTAAATCATCCAACCTTAGAAACTAGAAAATGTAATCATAACTTACTGGATCTAAATCATCCAACCTTAGAAACTAAAGAATGTAATCATAACTTGTTGGATCTAAATCACCCAATCTTAGAAACTAGAGAATGTAAAGTTTCTAAGGTTGGATGATTTATATCCAGTAAGTTATGGGGTTACATTCTCTAGTTTCTAAGGGTGGATGATTTAGATCCAGCAAGTTATGATTACATTCTTTTGATTTAGGTCCAGCAAGTTATGGTTACATTCTCTTGTTTCTAAGGTTGGGTGATTTAGATCCTACAATTTATGGTTTACATTTCTCTAGTTTCTAAGGTTGGATGATCCAACCTTAGAAAGTAGAGAATTATTTTATGAATAGCATGACTGGTCAATTCCATCTTAACATACAGGAGTGTATTTTAACAAAGTAAATTGGAATTAATTAAACTCGTACTTCAGTAGCTGCATATCCAGGGTATATCTCCACACCAAGTTCTTCTGCCTGGTGGCCAAGCCAGCGAACTAAATTGCCTAAACGTACGAGGTAGTTACCATGATTGTACATTGGAAGGCCTGAAAACGAAATATATACAGAGAGTGAATATGATGTAAACATTAAGTTTCACTAGATTTACCATCAGGTGGTAAACTTTGGTTAGAATAGTTTAAACTGTCATGTATTACATTATCAGGATGATATTACATCATTAAACAATAATGTAATACAAATCAACAATAGCTAATTTACAGTTCAAACTGTCATGTATTACATTATCAGGATGATATTACATCATTAAACAACAATGTAACAGAAACCAAAAACAACTAATAACAGTTCAAACTGTCATGTATTACATTATCAGGATGATATTACATCATTAAACAACAATGTAATACAAATCAACAATAGCTAATTAACAGTTCAAACTGTCATGTGTTACATTATCAGGATGATATTACATCATTAAACAATAATGTAATACAAACCAAAAACAACTAATTAACAGTTCAAACTGTCATGTGTTACATTATCAGGATGATATTACATCATTAAACAACAGAAATCAGCAATAGCTAAGTAAGAAAAACAAAAATTTGATTAAATACAAATATACATCTGTATATTTATTAATGTTAGGTTTTTTGATAAAGAGAGCATCTTTAACTTCTCTCTGATTATTATTTTCTTTGAAAATAATTTAACATCTAAATAATCAAAAAGAGTGATCAGTCTAACCACGTGTTCAAATACATGATTGGCAAGTTTCTTCACTGTACGAATCTGGTTCTGCCAGAGAGATATTAATTAAAGAGTCACTCAGCAATCTGGTTCTGACAGAGTGATATTAATTAAAGAAGTCACTCAGCAATCTGGTTCTGACAGAGTGATATTAATTAAAGAAGTCACTCAGCAATCTGGTTCTGACAGAGTAATGTTAATTAACCCTTTCCACACGAGTCAAAGACCACGTCATCACGTTTGTTGACTCGCATTCAAAATTTTATTGAACTTTTATGTATGTATGCCATTAAGGTTTCATATCAAACTGTGGATTATAATTAAAATTTTGGTATTATACGTTAGTTAATTTCTTAATTGAAAAGTAAATATTAAAAAAACACACACCTAAACATTGATTTTTGTTTATCTTGTGGTATGCTGAATTCAAATTAGATGTTTGTGATGTCAAAATACAAAGTATGTAGTTTTGTATAAATTAAGAACTCAAATTACCGATATTAATGAGCTAGAATATAAAATAAGAAAAACCTCCTATCTTTTCTATTTGGTGAGATATCGCTCATGTACTGAATCAAACACAGTGACACCCCACCTTCCTCTTTCCATTTTTGGAAACGCTCCCTTAATTCGTACACTTAATTCTGTCTATGACATGTGAATAACCAATTGAAAGCTCAGAATGTCCCCCTAGTGGCTTTCTCAGGCATTTTCAAGTGTTATCATGTCATCTCCTTCTTTGATACAAACCTTCAAGCTGGTAAGGTTAGTCTTTAGTCTACTCGAAATTTCATATTTTACAAGTGCTAGAAAGGTTAGGACTTGA
>NW_013673908.1:11359-16747 GCF_000517525.1 Limulus polyphemus
ACTTGATATGACAAGTGCTAGAAAGGTTAGGACTTGATATGACAAGTGCTAGAAAGGTTAGGACTTGATATGACAAGTGTTAGAAAGGTTAGGACTTGATATGATGAGTGCTAGAAAGGTTAGGACTTGACTTGGCATGTGCTAGAAAGGTTAGGACTTGACTTAGCAGTGCTAGAAAGGTTAGGACTTGATATGACAAGTGTTAGAAAGGTTAGGACTTGACATGGCATGTGGTAGAAAGATTCTACACAAAGCTGACACTACATGTGGATGTGAATTTTTCTCTTACCTTTAAAGATGGGAACTGGGATTCTGTGTTTCTTTGTAAGAATACCAAACAAGTCTTCTTTAACTGGAGTGTTAAGTGGAGCCTAAAACAGAAGGAAAAATATACACAATAAAAACCTTTAACAACCAAAATCAACTTGTTCATATTTTAATATCACTAAAGTTTAGAGCCACAAGTGCAAGCTTATTGAAGTAGTCGAACAACAAGTACATTCAAATGACCATCTTTCTCCAGCATGAAAAAATATTTCTCAAAATTCCTTAAAAAAAAAATTAATTCAAGTTAACTATTGTATTCTTGAAAAAACTGAAAATTAATTACAATATTTGTAAGAAACTAATATTTCTTATTACAGTTATTGAGAGAAAAATCTATAGACTTAACTAGTTAAACTCGTATATCTATTATCTTTTGTATTTAATATAATTTAGGGCAATGAAGTTAGATATTCTACTTAAAATTAATCACATGTGTAAAAGCCAAGTGCACATTGATAAATCAAAATCCATGTGTTTATATTAGTTGCCCATGCTTTACAACATTGCATCTTTAACCGACAAAACTTACGAGATAAATTTCACATCTGGAGTACTTCAAAACGATATTTATTTCATGTAGAATGTATGTGTGCAATTAATTATAATGTATCACATGTAGTGTTGTTAGCTGTCTCCACGGTGAACCTATAGTCATATATAATTTCAAGAATATGTAGCACTGATGCTAATAATTTATTTTTCTAAACTCTTCAGCAAAAAAGCTGTTTAAAATGCTAGAGGAAAATCTAGTCCACCACTATAAGAAGCCTAATCTTGTTTTGTTCTTGTCCATGAAATTCCAAAAACCAAACAAACACAATTAAAGAATGACAAACTAGTGAATGAATGAGTGGTTGTATTTTGAAAACATCAGTTCTTAAGTATAAAGCACAGAAATAAATTTTAATTTTACAACTCATTTGATCCTATGTAGGCTCAAAGAACTTGGTTACCAAGTGCTTGTTTTTTACCATGGTAAAAAATTAACCTTTGGTGTTTTGTATGTGTCAGAACTGACCTCTTCTTTTAGAAAAGGCTGACATGATTATTTTATCCCGGTCTCAGTTTTTTTTCTGTTGTAAATAGTTGTTAAAATAACTTATGCAGTTAAAAGAGTTTACATTGATATTTAAGTCTTAAGTAACCCAAGAATTTATCCTTTGTTTTGTAGGTGGTCACACTTTGTCAGGAACATGCCTCGAGCCTCGTGCTCTCAACGAGTTGATTCCAGACTGGAAAGAAAAGGGAGTAAGTTTGTTTGTTTGTTTTAATACAGGATTAATTTTGGTGTTATTACAAAATACATATCTACGAATAATAACGTTTCACGTTCAACACGTGCATGTATTCCACTTGAGAGTTTATCTGTTATTCTGATGCTGATTTTAGTGTACGTCATACTTTATATAGTAAACCAATAGTTTTAGTGGTTCAGAGAATTCCATTCTTTAGCAGTAGTAACCCCGCAAAGCTACACGAGAGCTATCTGCACTGGCCGTTCCTAATTTACAGGTTATAAACTAACGGGAATGCAACTAGTCAACACCACCAGCTCTTCGGCTATTCAGGAACCAGAGGATTAACTATCACACTATAATGCCCCCATGGCTGAAATGGCTTGTTCAGCGACAGGGTTCAAACTTGTGACCCACAGACTGAAAGTGCCCTAACTACCAGGCCATGCCAGACATATCTACTTGTAACTAAGATCTGAATCTGGAATGTAATACAAAGTTTGCACAGTTGAACATGCTGGTTGTAGTTGTGCCATCTAGTGAATGAGTTTGTTAGTTTAAAGGTGTTTACTGAATATCATATTATTATATAAACCAGTTCAACAAGTGGCAAACACACACAAAGTGATTTTGTTTGTTTGTACTTAAGCTACTCAATGAGCTATCAAAACCTGGTTTTTTTAACATTATAAGACTTAACACCGAGCCTCTGGGGGCAACACACAAGTGCAAAAATGAGGTAATTTGTACTTAAAATGGTGAAACTTACCAATTTCAGCAGCTTTTTCAACAAGGCATACACGTAGCTCTTTACTATATTCATTAGCAAGTTGTTTTAGTCTAATAGCAGCTGACATTCCTGCAGGACCTCCTCCAACAACGAGTACATCTGTTTCATCAACATATCGTTCCATATCTATGCCTGTGAAGATGAAATTCTTTATGACATGACACTGGAATATGAATAATTTAAATTTATGTTGCCAAAAACTCTGTGATATGTTTGAAGCATGGTTTCATACTGCAGTCCAATAATACTAAGAAACACAATGACATAAAATATTCAAAATAAAAACTGTGGTAGAAGGACGATTTGAATAAATGACAAAACGAAATCTTTAACATTCAAAATGTACATGTGTACTGGCATGAGGTTATTAGCAAGTTGTCTTTCTTACAGGTGTGCCTGAAGAAGGGGAATCCTGTTTAAAATGGTGTGACTGAAGAAGTGGAGACCTGTTTAAAATGGTGTGACTGAAGAAGGGGAGTCCTGTTTAAAATGGTGTGACTGAAGAAGGAGTCCTGTTTAAAATGGTGTGCCTGAAGAAGGGGAGTCCTGTTTAAAATGGTGTGACTGAAGAAGGGGAGTCCTGTTTAAAATGGTGCAACTGAAGAAGGGGAGTCCTGTTTAAAATGGTGCACCTGAAGAAGGGGAGTCCTGTTTAAAATGGTGCAACTGAAGAAGGGGAGTCCTGTTTAAAATGGTGCAACTGAAGAAGGGGAGTCCTGTTTAAAATGGTACAACTGAAGAAGGGGAGTCCTGTTTAAAATGGTGCACCATTAAAATACTTTCTGCAGCAATAATGATACTTGACTGTTTGTTTCAGTTGTAGTCGTTACTGAAAGTACAAGTTTGAGTTACACTTTGATGTTCTTGGTGTTACATTTGCAGATTGACAAAGTAACAGTGATGTGGTCATATTTTATTGTAAATATCCTGATTAACTTAGACTATTTACCATTTATTTACCCAATTATTTATATATGGTATCATTTAAGAAAAAGTTAAATAGTTTTTGAAATACTTAATTTTTTAACTGTGTAAAAACAGACATAATGCATATGAATTGGAACACATATCTTCAATTACACTAGTGAAACACTTAATGTAATTATAACAGGAAATGAGCCGAAACAAGGTTAGTTAAGCTTTCAGTTTCCATACGTGTACATACATTCTTCAATACATTACTCATGTTTAAGGTATAAAGGTTTCAGACTCATCAAGATTATTGCAGGTTTAAATAAACATGTCAACTAATCATAGATAAGCTTTATCAACCATAAATCAGTATTTGAGTCTTCACAACAAAATAACTTTTCAAGGTAGTTAATGAACTTTGATTTCATGAAAAGACTAGGACGTATGATTAGGCTTATCTTTGAATTACTGACCCAAATAACGTGTATGACGTTCATTCAATGCATGTAAATGATTGCCAACAGAAAGTAGGTATTTCATAGCTTGATAATTCTTTTATAATACATCTGATTTCAAGATTTTTCACTAACAATATACTGCTGTACAATGTGAGTCTGTGGTATAAATATGAGCTACAACTCTACACAGATGTTACTGAGCTACAACTCTACACAGGTGTTACTGAGCTACAACTCTACACAGGTGTTACTGAGCTACAACTCTACACAGGTGTTACTGAGCTGTAACTCTAGATAGTTTTTACTGAGCTATAACTCTATAAAGATTATACTGAACTATAACTACACACAGACTTTACTGAGCTATAACTCTACATAGACTTTATGAGCTAAAACTCTACATAGATTTTATGGAGCTAAAACTCTACATAGATTTTATGGAGCTAAAACTCTACATAGATTTTATGGAGCTAAAACTCTACATAGATTTTATGGAGCTATAACTCTACATAGATTTTATGGAGCTATAACTCTACATAGATTTTATGGAGCTATAACTCTACATAGATTTTATGGAGCTAAAACTCTACATATAACTCCACATTTTCTTACAGAGCTATAAATAATTCCACCAAGTTTTATTGAGCTTTAACTCTTACACAGTTTTTATTGAGTTATAACTCTTACAGTTTTTACTGACCTAATAACTCTTGGATAGAATTTACCGATATATCCTATCTTTTATTATTAAAAAGCAATATTAGTTTATGATTACTTTTTATCTATATTATCATTTACATCAAACTCAAACTCTATCTAAATTAAAAGATTTATTTCTGAGGCTTAACAAACAATGAAAAATAAGTTATATTTAAGAACACAAGACTACGTGACAAAAAGCCACACGAATTTACTGAAAAGAGAAATTGACCCAATCAAAACAATGCTTCTCTCAATGAACATTGTTTATTGATGTCGGTTGTCTAAATAATTTATATTTCATCTTCACCACAGATGAATATGAATATATATCTCTTTAAAGTAGTAATAATTAAAGAACTAAGAACATCAGCTCAGATTTCTTTAATTTCTTTAACGCAGTAATTTCCTGATGGGGAAAAATTAATGCTTGCAAATTTAACAATATTATAGAACAGTATGTTTGTTTATCATGCATTTAAAAAACTCAATTTTATATAAAAAATTTTGGTGTTTTAATTTTTTATATAAATTATGAAAAGTATTCTTTCTTCTGTTTTCCACTAATCAAGTTCCTTCTATAGACTTGGTAATTAGTTTCATATATGGTCATTCCTTTTATAGACTTGGTAATTAGTTTCATATACAATCATTCCTTTTATAGACTTGGTAATTAGTTTCATATACAATCATTCCTTTTATAGACTTGGTAATTAGTTTCATATATGGTCATTCCTTTTATAGACTTGGTAATTAGTTTCATATACAATCATTCCTTTTATAGACTTGGTAATTAGTTTCATATACAATCATTCCTTTTATAGACTTGGTAATTAGTTTCATATACAGTCATTCCTTTTATAGACTTGGTAATTAGTTTCATATACAATCATTCCTTTTATAGACTTGGTAATTAGTTTCATACACAATCAATCCTTTTATAGACTTGGTAATTAGTTTATAATAT
>NW_013673908.1:17747-29936 GCF_000517525.1 Limulus polyphemus
CAATCATTCCTTTTATAGACTTGGTAATTAGTTTCATATACAATCAATCCTTTCATAGACTTGGTAATTAGTTTCATACACAATCAATCCTTTCATAGACTTGGTAATTAGTTTCATACACAATCAATCCTTTCATAGACTTGGTAATTAGTTTCATACACAATCAATCCTTTCATAGACTTGGTAATTAGTTTCATATACAATCAATCCTTTCATAGACTTGGTAATTAGTTTCATATACAATCATTCCTTTCATAGACTTGGTAATTAGTTTCATATACAGTCATTCCTTCTCTAGACTTGGTAATTAGTTTCATATACAGTCATTCCTTCTCTAGACTTGGTAATTAGTTTCATATACAATCATTCCTTCTCTAGACTTGGTAATTAATTTCATATACAGTCATTCCTTCTCTAGACTTGGTAATTAGTTTTATATACAATCGTACACTGCCTCTACAATTATTATGAACTTTAAAGACAAAGCATTGCCTCAGATTTAACTAAGTTTAAATTCAAGGACAACTTTCAGATCCTTCTTTGCACATACACAGGATGCCCAACTAGTTACAAGTGTGTCATGCCTGTGTGAATCAGTGAATACTGTTAAGGAAAACTAAATATTTCATATTTAGTTTTCACCACAAACCTTGTCTCACATGTAAACAGATAAACTTTCTGACTTTAAATACTTTACAAGATCTTCACCAACTTTCAATTATAACAAAAAATATATTTTATAAGAATTGTTATTACATAGAGTTGGTACTAAATAAAATATTACAAAGAAAACTTAAAACAATTTAATTAATGTTTTTTACAGAATAAGAAAACTATATTTTAATTGAAACAAATACATACTCAGTTTTGTCCTACCCTAAACTTATCCCATGACTGCTATTTTCATACTGTTCATATTGTTTTCCCTCCAACACAAACCATACAAGGGATTACATACACCTGTTTGTGTAAATGTTGACAAAAGTACAAGTGTTATAAGACAAACAGCTTTCAGGTACCTTAAATCTAAGTACTTCAAAAACATCCCGATTCATAGAAAATTGTTTTATTTTTGTTAAAAGTTTGTCAGAAAAGTCATACCTCTGTGAATTCCAAATGTTTAATTTTTTGCATAATTTTCTTTCATTTTAAAAACATATTTCTAAACATGATTCTTTAATTTTAAATATGTAACAATTGTGCAGTATTTAAACTGGTATTTTACTTCAAACTCTATTTAAAGCTGAGCAATATTTCGGATTTTTGATAAACTGTGCTGAAATCATGTTTTATGGTAAAACAATAATAAGAAAGATCCAAAACTTCGGATTAAATGTATTTACAATTATTGCCAAGTGATTCTGCTTTTAATTACTCTAGTTGTCACCTGTTGAAACTAATGATAAAGAAATAAACACAGAATATGTGTTAAAAGTTATAATAAAAATAAATTGAGAAGAAAAAAACTGCCAAAACATCATCACCTGTACAAGATTTCTGCGCAACATCATTATGAGAATGTGCTTCTTAAATAATATGCAAAATTTCTATTATTATTATTATTACTACTTGACATTTATAACATGAAATACATAATATTACCTTTCCATCTCTGATCGGTTTCCCTTGGAATAACTGAGTAGTGCGTTGTTATTTTGGAGAATCGCTGTTCTGTCGAGTACCATTTTCTAATTACAAAAGCTAGGCTTTGACCTTAAATTAATGAAATTATAAAAATAAGTAGAGGGAAAAAATACATCCACTAACATTACCCGTCTAGGCTCTACAAACTGACAAAAAAATCTCACATTAAAATTTCAAGTTTATATGTTCAAACTGGCAACAATTATTTTGTAGAGCTTTTTTGTTTACCATTTCCCAACATTGTAATATTTACCTATATAAACACATTTAAGTCAGGGTTACAAATACTTGTTATTACCTTTTTTCGTTGACCGAATCCGTCACTTTAGGCTTAGTTTTATAATTAAATTAAATTATTTATAAACAAAATAATTTAATTAATGCACAATTTTAGGTTGTTTTAGTGTTAAAATTAATTTACTATTTCATATTATTTTTTATTAAAAGATTTGAATCTTAAAAGTCAGTTTTTAACTTGTTAATAATATAACTAGGCGTTTTTTTGTTCTATTGTTTACTTTCTTCAAATCAAATACATCATTTGGAGAGGCTTTGTGAAAAACGCGGCAAGTTCTGAACAGCTTATTTCCCGGGTTTCGATACTCGTGGTAGGCACAGAACAGCTAGCTCATTGTGTATGTTTATGCTTAACAACAAACAACGGGTTCGGATCCAGTCATCAAACACGCTTGCCCTTTCAGCCTTGGGGTCATTATAATATGACAGTCAATCCCATTTTTCAGTATTTTGTGAAGTTTTTTTCCTGGTATATTTTTTCGAAACAACATTTTTGCAGTATGTTTTCAACTACTGTCAGTGTTTTTTCCCCTTCAAACCAAGCCCTTACAGTAGTGAGGAGTCGATGGTAGTGTCCAGGGTCACTGATGAGGAGTGGAATTCTCCGAAACTAGTCTGGCACACAGACCCCCCCATGAAAGAATAGACCATTTCAAGTTTTTACTTGTTGTTAAACAAATATTGAAAACTCTGTTCAACGAAGACCACTAACATATATCTTACCAGACGAAAATATAACATAATTTAATAAACAGGCTACCTCAAATAACTGAATTTGATGACTATAAGAGTTCCCAAATTATAGTAGTGAAAGTAGTAAGTAAGTAAATAAACAATTCTGTTATTTCAAGCGAATTAATACACATCGCTTGATGAAGCAAACAGCAAATCCATACTGTATATACTGTTACAGACGAATTTATTTAATTATTATTATTTACGCCCTTGTATCAGACACCTAAATCACGGTATGATCAGCTGATTAGTTTAATAATAGTAACAGTGAATAAAATGTTTAAAATGTTTTCAGAACAGTGGGTTTTTCTCTCAGCAAAGTCACATCGGGCTATCTGCTGTGTCCACTGAGGGGAATCGAACCCCTTATTTTAGCGTTGTAAATCCGTAGAATTACCGCTATCCCAGCGGGGGACTTTCCGAACAGAAATCATAGTTTTTGCAATATCACTAGTTTTAAACAGTTTTTAGCTTTAGTTTCCGTTTCGTCTAACTTATTGCTTAAATCTTCGTTACGTTTTATTAATTTTTACTGTTCTTGTAATATTACAGTGTCCCGGGATCGAGCACCGCTAGGGATATAATTAGAAACAACCAGTTTTATTGAGCCTAAAAGAAAATGTGAATTGAATCACATCTGCGGAAAATGTTATACACACACACACACACAATAAATACACAATAATACGTGATATTTCATTCCCATTTGTGATTAGGCAGCTGTCACAACATCCCAAAACGAATTTTTGACAATAGATAAAAATATTTTCGCAGCAAACTATGTTAGAATTTGACTGCACGTGAAAATGTATCATAGAATACTGCTATTGTAGCGGCGTCGTTACAAAAAATGCCGGAATTCCGCTTCGGCTACCAAAATAAATACCGAAACGGCGTTCTGCTTGGACTCATACGCTGGTCAATAATAATTTTGACATAAAACACCCGTTATTCACCTTTTACATTTGTGCTTGAACGCAAAAATGATTTTAACCGCTACAGTATTCGAAAATAATAATGGGTTTATCCCTTGGTATTTATAAGTAACTTCTGACGTTTTATTGTATGCATTAGTATCAATTACTTCGGTAAATGAGAGATTGGTACGGACTATGTTTTGATTGTAAGAGTTAAATTGTATAATAAGAGTTTTATAAATATTCAAGTGATTTCTTTTTACTTTTTTAAAGGGCAATTTTCAAATTTAATTGCGCCCTCTTCCTATTCTTAGTGGTGTAGTATGCATGAATACTAGTATGGTATGTTTCTCGTCATTTTCTTGTTTAGATAGACGAATATCTCTTGTTTGTTCAATAATTTTCAAAATAAGCGTTCCAGCGCGTATTTAGATTTACCAATAGAGTTGGTTCTGAAAAGTGACTAAATTTCCGTCTTTCTAGTTATACATTGCTCTGGGTCATTCCCCTTTGGTGCCACATGAATTCTCTCGCGGGAAATTTTGATGTAGATGTTGATAGTGATCTTAAACCATTGGCAATTCTTGTGACACCTTGAAGTTATCTCCTCTGTTTTACTTTTAGGATGACCACTAGTGACGTGGTTAAGGAGAGATGGTCTTATTGGTTTGTATATAGTAGTTGAGCATCGTACCGAGGTTTTATTGAACCTTGTTCCAGAATTATGTCAGAAAACGTCTTTAAACAGTGGTACAGAAGTGCTATCTTATTCGTCAAGCACAACCATTGGTCGTCAAGCGCACCCATGAACCTCTGATTTAAAAAATTAATATAGATTACTTTGCACTTTGTTTACACTGTGTCCAGTCTCTTTTTAACTACAAACTCAGACAAGTTCAGAAACTCGTCTTTGGTCCGTAATAAATTTTCTGTCGAACCTCTTATTATTGGCAGATTGCAACAATTTTCTGAAAGGGAAAGAGCAGTGAATTTGAGACTCAAACACTCACTTCTAATCCATACTGAATCAGTTATGAACGAAGCTCTTAAAATATTTCCAATCATATTGTAATATCTGATATCACTCGATACTCTAAATTCCAACAGGTACAACGATCAGCTAGCTTCAGTGTGATCCTGACTCGAAGAAAAAAAATATATCCCGAATTTCTGAGTCGAACAGAGTAATTAGCTATTACGCACTGCTACTTAGTTTCTATTCTTATCGAACTAATTACTGAAATGTATTTTCTACTAAAAATAAGATAAAATAAAACTCTAAAACAAGATCATATATTAAATTAAAACTATGCAGAATTTAAAAAACAAGAATAACAACAAACAATATTTGTATTAGTCTATTATTTTTATCCTTGGTATAATAATCATGAAAAAACTAATATTACGTAAATAAAATTTGATTAACATTCCTACCTCGCAACTTCTTCACCCAGGCCGCCATATTAAAAAACTGTTCGACAATTAATAAATACAGATAACAGCGAAATCAGGTATCTTTACTATATTACTTCGTACTTACAATTCCGATACGCTACGAATAATTACTTTAGAATGGATAATTATAAATCCAAATAATTTAGAATTTATGAAAAAGTAAAAGACATTACGAACTGGTAAAATATTTTCATGTACTTCTGTTACCGTTAGTACTAATGCTACGTGACAACAGCAACGTCGCTTCTCGATAAACTTAGCAGACGATTTACTCTGTAAGCTTGCGAAGTTTATTTTTAACCTTTTACTAATATTATGCAAGAAGTCTATTTTATGTTTTGTAAATACTATAAATAACTTATAGAATGTGTATTTTGTAATTTTCAAAAAATATAAGATATTTCGGAGATTTAATGTTTAGTGTCCTTGAACGCTTTAAAATTCGCAATTAAAGTTAGACAGTAAAAGCTTGGTCGTGTTAAACTTTATTGCGCCATCTATTGAAAAATACAGTAATAGAAGAAATATTAGTTTATTAAGAGCAATTCTACAATAAATTTTTGTTACAAAATGAAAATTGTGGTACATTGTGAAAGATTTATTTAAAGAAGGAGAAGTATATCGTGTAAATTTATAAAAAAGCAGCAATAACGTACTGGCATGATAATGCACAAATGATTAAAGAGTTAACATTTATGTATTATTATGTGTTTTTGAGGATGTGATTTCACTTCGGAAGAATAAAACTGTAATTTCATTCATGCTTGCTATGCGTTTCACAGAAGTGATTATAGCTTATGACACTGCTCGTTTGACAAGGAAGTTTGTTATCAAAAACTTCTAAAATTAAATTAAATTAATATGACTGTTAACCAGGTTATAAAACTGTTTTTATTTTTATTTCGAGCTTTCGGCCCTGTAACTGGAATGTACTATTAAATGTTGAATAACTTACGTTTATTCAGTCCTAAAACTAGTGAAAGTATCAATAAAATACATTACAGAAATAATATTGTTACGTCTATGTTCGTTTGTTAATTTTCCGTAGAAATTCTTTCCGAAGAAACTTCTGCGATACAAGTCCTTTCTTAAATAAAACTAGTTTATTCTTTCTCAATTCAACTTTGCAGTACACTTAATTTCCACAGTCACTTTCACTTCAACTCACGCTATAATTCACAACGATTCACGCACTTCACTTACTGTGCACGCTTGACTCGATTATTCGTGTCTATATCTTCAATCTCTCTATCTGCAATTATCTTGCCGTCACTTTATTTGCCGGCTTATATACTATTAAAGCGTACATCTCGTCTCTTCGTGAATCTTCTAGATACTCATCACGTGTTACTAGAGTCACGTGACTTCCGCTGTCGTAACAATATGTTACCAACTCGTGTTTCCACTTGTAACTTCAAAGAGTAAAACAACGAATACTACCAGCTATTTTATTATGCAGTTGTATTCGACCATCCAAAACATTGTGCTTACTCAACTACCTCCTATTTATTAAGATAATTCATACTAAAACAAACAATAAAACGTCGCGAAAAGTTTAAATAACTTATAAATCTTAGCTATTTAAAATAGTTGATTATCATTGTAGTAGATAAAGCACACCAGATACCGAAGCTCATACTATTGTTATAAGCTATATTTTCAATGTTGGAATTTGTTTGATAGCTAGAGGAAGTTGCATGTTATAATAATGTTTTTAATTAAGCCTAGAAAACTTTGGAGATTGGACGTCTGATATTCTGGTACTTTCGAGGGTAGATTATGGATACAAAATAGTTAAGAAAAGATAGTTAAGAAAATTGAGAGTTTTTTCAATATATTTGAGTCGTTTCGAATCGGTAGAGTGAATTAGTCATTGTGCTTTTGTTCTTAATAAAGTAGCTTGATCTGTGTTAGCTACTGCGCATATTGAGTTTCTTTATGCAAATAAGTCTATTTATTGCGTTAGTGTAGTGCAGGTAGTGTCGTTTGTAAATGTAGGCCTACTACACGTTACAACAGTGTACAAGTGTCCAAGTTTGTAGAAACGTAAAACAAAAATAAATAAATAAACTGATTTACATGGATTGGAATCCGAATAACAAAAGAATAGTGTTACAACACTGGTCAGTAGTGAAACTATTTAATATCAGCATAGGGTGGAAGAAATTATTATCATTTTAATGTTTGGTGAAATGGTATTACAACTGATAAGATTTCAAACACCTAACTACTATATATGTTCTAACTTCAATTTCATACTTATTAGATAGGTTATAAGTAAATAACAACTTCTTCAAAGTTGTCCCATATTAAAATAAACATCTAAGCCAAAATATTTTGTAGAAAAGTTGAGTTTATCATGTTTAATATTGTTAATCTGACACAATAACTCCATTTTTCTAAGAGGTCAGGATATCCTGACCTCATTTTGGGGTAGGATTAATACTAATTGACCAACCAGTTATTTCTGCTTTTTAAAAACAAGCCTCTTGAAATTTTAATTTTTGTCCGAAACATTTTAAACATCAGTAAACTACAATAATTTCATGAGTCAATTTCAATACGAACAAACCACTGTTATGGATTCCACAGAAAGGTTAGACACAAATTAAGGGCTCCATCCCATCTTAGTTCATTGACAAGCTCTGGAAAATATGTTGATTTAATATTTTGTGCTTTTTTTTCAGGGCCTAACTAAAATTAAATTCGGTTACTGTCTTGTTTCTGTCCTTAGGGCCCCTCCTTGGATCAGCGGTAAGTCTGAGGACTCATCACGCTAAAAATCGTGTTTAGATACCCACGGTGGGCTCAGTATAGATAACCCATTGTGTAGCCTTGTGCTTGATACCGTATTATGAAATCCCCTTTTACATTATTAATTTTAAGTCAAACTAAACCTCAAAACAATAATGATACTTATACTGCACATCAAGCTGGAAACACAGACATTGTTCAGTAATAGTTTCAAAAATACCTATCTCCGTCACGAAGAATTTCAACTCTTTACCAAATTTTATAGAAGTATCTTTGAGTTTGATCAAAGGCTTGCTGCTTACAGTCTTCTGTAGATGAGTTTTGGTTTTTGAATAAGATGAGTCGAAATGACGAGTAACACTTGACTACTGAAGTGAAAAAATTAATAAATGACCAGTTTTTCGTCCAGGTGGTTAAACATTACAGGGTTCGGGGTGAGGACAACTATAGATTTGTAATGTAAATAATTATTTTGAAATGTTATGTTATTATTAATATAGTACGAATTATTACAATTTAGGTTGGTCGCCACCACCAGGTAGCAGCAAAGATTTAAACAGGTAATGTTCACTAAGGTATGGGCAGTTACTGTTAGTGTTATTATCAATAAAACTGGTGCTCGTATGTGGAAGAACAGATGAATTTACGAGACACGTAACATTTTTGGGATTTTTTTCATAACTCCTGATTTCACGATTTACTTACTTCCAGAATTAAACCATTAGATGACAACTTGTTTACAAAACTTACTCTTTTTAAGTGTTGTGTTAGGCTTAACAACTGCGCTGCTTGTGCACGAACCGGGCTTATAGCAACATTTTACTTGATATAATAAATAACTCGCTGAAGTAACAATTATTCAATGTTACGACAGCGGAAGTCACGTGAACTGGTAACACGTAATGAGTATCTCGAACGTTCCTGAAGGCTGTTAGATTTAAATGTTTCGTTAACTAAACATCAAACACAAGTTTTAATAATTTTAATACCACAAATGTATTCTTCAACAACAAAAAAAATATAACACAAACTAAGAGAGTATTAAAACTAGTTTATATTTCTAATCATTGTTACAAATTATTTTATTGAATTTACTCTAAATATTAGTAGTGTAGTAGTAATTACGTCACGAAAAAATTGGTTCACGTCACAGTTAAAAATTAGTTCGTTATAGGTTGTAGGTATGTAAGATTGGTTCAGGTCACAGTTAGTCTTTAATCGGTTGTAGGTATGTAAGATTGGTTCAGGTCACAGTTAGTCTTTAATCGGTTGTAGGTATGTAATATTGGTTCAGGTCACAGTTAATCTTTAATTGGTTGTAGGTGTGTAAGATTGGTTCACGTCACAGTTAGTCTTTAATCGGTTGTAGGTATGTAAGATTGGTTCAGGTCACAGTTAGTCTTTAATCGGTTGTAGGTATGTAAGATTGGTTCAGGTCACAGTTAATCTTTAATCGGTTGTAGGTGTGTAAGATTGGTTCAAGTCACAGTTAGTCGTTAATTGGTTGTAGGTATGTAAGATTGGTTCAGGTCACAGATAGTCTTTAATCGGTTGTAGGTATGTAAGATTGGTTCAGGTCACAGTTAATATTTAATTGGTTGTAGGTGTGTAAGTTTGGTTCAGGTCACAGATAGTCTTTAATTGGTTGTAGGTATGTAAGATTGGTTCAGGTCACAGTTAGTCTTTAATCGGTTGTAGGTATGTAAGATTGGTTCAGGTCACAGTTAATCTTTAATCGGTTGTAGGTTTGTAATATTGGTTCAGGTCACAGTTAATCTTTAATCGGTTGTAGGTATGTAAGATTGGTTCAGGTCACAGTTAGTCTTTAATCGGTTGTAGGTGTGTAAGATTGGTTCAGGTCACAGATAGTCTTTAATCGGTTGTAGGTGTGGAAGATTGGCTAACGTCACAGTTAATCATTTTTATGTCCCAGTGGTAGAATTGTTAGTTGTTATTTGTTTGCGTGGGTGGGGTGGGAACTAGTTTGCCTCATAGCCAACCATTTTTCGGTTGTAGGGAAACCGAAGAAGCAGTCACTCTGTTTGTTCCAACGCGACTTTTCAGTGGTTCTTGATGGTATTTCGTTTCCGAAGAACGATTCGAACGTGAAGACAGTTCACTACTTTCTTGTATGATTCCTTCTTCATCTTCTGATCCAACTCTCGGTGCATCTGCGAGGGAAGAAGTATCTTTGTGGGTGACGTCATCAGTTGAGTTGAAAGAAGCGGAAGCTTCTGAAAACGTTTTCCCTTGTGTATGGGTTGGAATTTCTGGAGTTATTTCATTGACAATCTCAACCTGAACTGTTGAGTTGAACTCTTCAGAAATTGGAGCTAAGTTGGTTTCATTGGTCGAAGGATAACGGGAAAGTGACGTCACTGATGATGTATTGTCTCGCTTTATCCCTGTCAGTGGGACATCAACTTCTGTTTCGTTTAGGACCTGGGCTTTCAGATCTTCGAGATCTCCACTGATACTCGAATCGGTTTCTCCAATTTGGTTTTGTTTGTTCTTCGCAGCTGACACAATGGCGTTCCAGTTTTTTCTGGCATTCCGCTTTTTGGTTCCAGTTAGACGACGGGTGAGCTTGAAACCTGTCGTCTGCTTTTTTTCTTGAAAAACTGCGCTAATCAAGTTTTCTACTGTACCAATGTTGAATCCCTTGAGCAGACGACGTTCTTTCTGGCGCTCTTTCTTACCGACTACAAGAAAAAACAACAACAACATTTTAAACACAGTAGTTTATCTATGGAAATACCTTTTTATTATCTTCATAAAAACAACCCTTGTTTAGAGATAGAATAAGAAAATGATTTATCAGTTGGGTATTGATTAATAATCAATAAACTCACTCCCTATCTAAAGACAAAAATATTACTGGCTAAAAGTACTTCGGGATAATCCACATTATCAATGGTCAATTATTCAGTGGTTATAATGTAATTTTTGTTAATATCAAACGAAGTATTGTAAGTGATAAAATATTTTGTTACGTCTCCATTCGTTAGTTGATTTTCCGTAACTTTGTTCCGACGAAACTTTAGCGACACAAGTCCTTTCTTAATAAAACTGGTTTATTCTTTCCGAATACAACTTTACGATACACTTAATTTCAACAGTCGCTCTATAACAACACTATAATTCACGACTCACGTGGCCAACAATATTTTGTCCGCATACATTCAATTAGTCATTACACTGTTGTTCCGTCACGTTGTGACCATCTTATATATACCAGACTACCCCCATATCTAGTAAATGCTAGGGCATTCTTGAAGGAACAGGATATTTCTAGAAAACAGGTGGCGTGATACTAGTCACGTGACCTCGCTGACGCAACAATTTGTTCCTCAAATCTTAATGCCTCAGAAAGGGCAGGATTGTTAAATCAAGCTTTAAACCTTAACTCAGTGACGTAATTAATAACACAGCATACATAAGTTAAGCATGCTTACATCTGTTACGTATTTTAGACATGTTGAAGTATCAAAATATATGATTTACTAGCGTTACACATACATGTGCACTACTAGCGAAAGCAGCTTGTTACTTTACTGATAGAGAAAGCGAAACCCTAAAAACTAAGCGATCGTTTTCTGTATTAGTTGATGTTGTGAAAGTTCAATAATCAAGTGACACGGATGAGATGAGAGTGTTAACAATATATGATACTTAACCTGTCTTTCAAACAATGGTATAATACTGACAATATATTACACTTAACAACATTTAACCTGTCTTTCAAACAATGGTATAATACAGACAATATATTATACTTAACAATGTTAACTTGTCTTTCAAACAATGGTATAATACTGACAATATATGATACTTAACAACGTTAACCTGTCTTTCAAACAATGGTATAATACTGACAATATATTACACTTAACAACATTTAACCTGTCTTTCAAACAATGGTATAATACTGACAATATATTATACTTAACAACGTTTAATCTGTCTTTCAAACAATGGTGTAATACTGACAATATATTATACTTAACAACGTTAACTTGTCTTTCAAACGATGGTATAATACTGACAATACATTACACTTAACAACATTTAACCTGTCTTTCAAACAATTGTGTAATACTGACAATATATTGTACTTAACAACGTTTAATCTGTCTTTCAAACAATGGTATAATACTGACAATATATTATACTTAACAACGTTTAACCTGTCTTTCAAACAATTGTGTAATACTGACAATATATTATACTTAACAACGTTTAACCTGTCTTTCAAACAATTGTGTAATACTGACAATATATTATACTTAACAACGTTTAACCTGTCTTTCAAACAATTGTGTAATACTGACAATATATTATACTTAACAACGTTTAACCTGTCTTTCAAACAATTGTGTAATACTGA
>NW_013673908.1:30638-31319 GCF_000517525.1 Limulus polyphemus
AGATGTGTAAGATTGGTTCAGGTCACAGTTAATCTTTAATTGGTTGTAGATGTGTAAGATTGGTTCAGGTCACAGTTAATCTTTAATTGGTTGTAGGTGTGTAAGATTGGTTCAGGTCTCAGTTAGTCTTTAATCGGTTCTAGGTGTGTAAGATTGGTTCAGGTCACAGTTAATCTTTAATCGGTTGTAGGTGTGTAAGATTGGTTCAGGTCACAGATAGTCTTTAATCGGTTGTAGGTGTGTAAGATTGGTTCAGGTCTCAGTTAGTCTTTAATCGGTTCTAGGTGTGTAAGATTGGTTCAGGTCACAGTTAATCTTTAATCGGTTGTAGGTTGTAAGATTGGTTCACGTCACAGTTAGTCTTTAATCGGTTGTAGATGTGTAAGATTGGTTCAGGTCACAGTTAATCTTTAATTGGTTGTAGGTGTGTAAGATTGGTTCAGGTCACAGTTAATCTTTAATTGGTTGTAGGTATGTAAGATTGGTTCAGGTCACAGTTAATATTTAGTTGGTTGTAGGTGTGTAAGATTGGTTCAGGTCACAGTTAATCTTTAATCGGTTGTAGGTGTGTAAGATTGGTTCACGTCACAGTTAGTCTTTAATCGGTTGTAGGTATGTAAGATTGGTTCAGGTCACAGTTAGTCTTTAATCGGTTGTAGGTATGTAAGATTGGTTCAGGTC
>NW_013673909.1:0-3848 GCF_000517525.1 Limulus polyphemus
GTTCTAGTTGCCACTGGTGCTGGTTTTCTTGGCACTGTTGTAGTCTCTCTTCTTGTTCATTTTCTTTCTCCTTCAACCACTGCTGTAGTCTCTCTTCTTGTTTATTTTCTTTCTCCTCCAACCACTGCTGTAGTCTCTTTTCTTTTTTATTTTCTCATTCTTCTTGTTTCTTTTGCTTTTCTTGCATTGCTGCCATCAAATCTGCTAAGTCATAGTTTGATTTACCACTTCTCATTTCCATCCCACTTCTGTCACCAATTTGTTGCGCATCTGCTTGTTTGTTAATTTCCAGTAGAAATTCTTTCCGAGGAACTTCAGCAATAGAAGTCCTTTCTTGATTAAAACAGTTTATTCTTTCTCGATACAAACTCTTAGTACACAGTAATTCCACAGTCAGTACGTTTGTCGTCACTAACTTAACAACTTTTATAATACATGCTATAAATCACAGCGATTCACAATCTCGATAACTTCACTCTCGACAAGTACAAAACACACACTTTATTATTTCTCGTTGGTTTTCTCTGCCAGGCTTATATACTAAAAAAAGAGGGTGTCTAAAACAAACTTGGTCTTCCCCAATAATTCGAGAAACCTCACGGACGCTACCAGCGACATGCGACTTCCACTGTCGTAACACTATATAGAAAGCCAAAGTTTTAATCTATCACATTACATCGTTTTCATTACAGAAGATTGTCTAATTCATCTTCAGTTTGCAAGTTTCTGTTACACTCTTCAGATCAACAAGCTTAAGGTAAGATTTACATGCTCTTATGCTAAAGTTAGAAACCAAAAAACATTATGATACTTATAAGACATTGTTTGCTTTGTGTGTGCTATTATTCTGTGTTCTTAGATGCATTGTTTAAATAAATCATTTAGTGTACCAGTAACATTAGTATAAGAAAGTAGGCTTACATTTTATCAGGAATAGACAGCAAAAAAAAAAGGTCACAGGTGATATATTTCTTGTATTTCATGTATATTATTTATTTATTATATTTATAAAATTGACTAAAATGTAAAAATTAGAAACTTTTAGGTTAGCTAAGGTTTGATTAGGAAAGATAATAAAAAATAAATACATATTCTTCAAAGGTATATGCTCAAGAGCATCTTGTGCATTACATAATTTGATACGGTAACATGAGCTACTTGTTTGTCAAAATGATTTACAACTAGTGTGGTGGGGTTATTAGTTAGACACAGGTCAAAAGGCAATAAAATAATAAAATGAGATATAAACAGACACATACTATTATGAGCTTTAAGGTATTTAGGATAAACAATGTAGCTTTTTGTAATAATTTGCAGTCATTCTGAGAAAATGGTAATTTACATATATTTTTTATGGTGGTTACAAGGTCGGTCAAATCGACCAAATGTGTATAGAGCTAGAGTGAAGTAAAGAAAATAGATGATAAAATACAATGTTTTACTGAAAAAAAATTTTACTTACTTAGGATGTTTTAGAGATTATGCAAATGAAATTGACAATTTCCAGATGATAAAAAGTATTTTTAATCTTAATACGAAAATCATTTTGCACTCAGAATAGTCGGCACTCTGACTCCATACATTCATAGACAAATTTTTAGTAAAAATACTTAATTATAAAATCTGATTTTTTGTGTACAAAAGACTTGTAATGTTTACTGAAAGCTTGCCATAAACACACTAAAAGTCATAGAATGGAAACTCTGGTGGTTACTTTGTGGTTAGGAACTCAGTTGCATCAACTGAACCCATAGCTAATGGGTTAGTCAACTGTTGGAATAATCAAAACACAGTAATAACTGAAAACACTACCTTTGATTAGTTGATTATTCTATTGAAATTAACTAATTAACTTTAGATTCATATATAACTCAATTACAAACCTTGTAAAAGGTAATGAAGAAACTTAATATTTCTATAAAACTGGTACAAGGAACATTAATGAAAAAATTTAAAGAATATGAATAACTGTTATTCTCTCATAGATGAAACAATTTAAATCAATTACAAGTTTGATCATTTATAGCTCTAAAAAGTTTTATAAATATATATTATTAAGTTTGAGACAATTATATCACAATTTTCATGAGTTCATATACAGATTTCTGTAATACCTATGAACAAAACAAATTTGTCAATTGCTTTGATGTTGACTTCTGTTCAGGCTTATCATACTTCAGTTTCTTGTATACTTATGAAAACACAAACAGTTTGAACCAGATATATACATATATATATATATATATACATATATAATACTCTCAGTAGCAAGTAAAAAATAACTCAGAGTAATATGCTGTAAACCTTTTAGCTGTATTCATTTCATATTCTTAATTGTAGTTGGAAAGAGGGAAGTTCTTAGTTTGTGAATTAAAATAATCTATAAATTGAAGTTTTCTACATTTCCTTGATCAGAATCTAGCCTTATTCATTGAAATTCATATGAATAATTAAATATTCTTTGTCTAATCTTCTTAACAGGCCCATGAACATTCCTACATTACCAACCTTTTTCCTTCTGAAGAATGAGATGTAAAATTTTCTTTGGACATCCACTTCTCAACTAATCTAATTTGATCAATGTCTTGAGAAGCACAGCTCTGCTGAAAAGGAAAGATATAACTTGATTAATATTAACTTTTGATCACTATGTACAAAACTAAAAATAAACCTGGCAATCAGTATAGCTAATTAAATACACATTTCTACTAATATAGATTAGAATACATTATTTCATCTGTTGGGTATCCCCTGCTATTAATTACAAATTCTAAGCTAACAAAACAATCTTATTAATAATAATAAAAATTCAAAAGTAATGACATTTAACATATTTAATAGTATAACCAATACTGTTCATGAAAGTAATAATAAATGAATAACATAGTATACCTTACTTAGAAACACTAACTGCTGGCAAGTAAATGTCTTTGAAAAATGTAACCTAGTATAACATCCCCGAGTTCTCTTCCTAACTCATCATTAACCGCTCCTACTGTTTAAAGACAGAGAAGATGGACAAGTACGCTACCTTTCCTGTATAAGAAATGAGACAGACCGACAAATTAATGAGTTACAGATTGAACTGGACAGCAAAATCAGGAGAAGGAAGACTGCAACACAGGAAAGGGCAAGAAGAGGATAAACATTCATAGAGTAGTGGAATTATAGGCCTAAAGAAACTAACCTCTGAGTAAAAGCCCATAGAACCCATAGTCAACTAAAATGGAAAGGCTGAGAACTATATATATGACCAGTGCAGATGAACCAAAGGAAGCAAAAGGTGGGCAGACCAATCAGGATGTGGAGAAAAAGTTTGAGACCTCAAATCAGATCATTCATTACAGGAGAGAGTGCCTGCCAAAAAGTGAGAAAATCATCCATCAGGAACCAAGGGAAGGCCAAAATGGAATGGACTAATGACTGATTGATAACTTCTGGGGAACTACAAAGAAATGAGAGTATAACCCCAGAGTGGGGTTGAGGAATTTTGAGGAGAAGAGTAGAATTCAAGAGGCTGTAGTAAAGAGAGTCCACCAGTGTAGTGGGAGAACAGAACTCCCACAGGCCTAGAGATGAGGTGTGGCTCCAGAAACATATTGCCTCTAAAACCCATGACAGCCAGCCCTCAAACAGTAGGGACTGTGGTTAGTAACAAGGTGATAAAAGAGAAGAAGGGGCAGTATATGATGCAAAACCCAGAAGTTCCCCTGCTTCTGAAAGGCAAGAAACTATAATAAGCAGAGACAACAGCGGATGAGTTTTCAAGAATAAAATGTATAAGAAATACCCACCAAAAGCCACATAACAAATAAAAAGTGCAAAACCGGTTCTGTAGAGAAAATAAT
>NW_013673909.1:4681-10960 GCF_000517525.1 Limulus polyphemus
AATCTTCATGGTAGTGTGTGAGGTAATAACTGTTTGTTATGATAATCTTCATGGTAGTGTGTGAGGTAATAACTGTTTGTTATTATAATCTTCATGGTAGTGTGTGAGGTAATAACTGTTTGTTATGATAATCTTCATGGTAGTGTACCAGGTAATAACTGTTTGTTATTATAATCTTCATGGTAGTGTGTGAGGTAATAACTGTTTGTTGTGCAGAGTAGTGTCATTATTTAAAAAAGTTAAACTGAACCACATCATGTGATGATCTATAACTTAACGATCTGTTTTAAATTCTCAAATGCTGCTTATTTGCATAAATGTATAAATTACAATACATGCTGTTACTTAACCCTTTAGTTAAATTCAAAGTTTAATCAAACTAAATTATTATCAATGTATATGAATAAATGTGGCATAAAAATGTAATTAATAAATCAAATTATAATACTAGCTAAGTATTAAGTTCTTTCTTTTCTAAGTATGTATTTTAAAAAATCCTCAATCTCCACTAGTATGAGAACTTGACATTTGTTCTCTAGGTCTTCCCTCTTCTCAAGTTGCCAATAGGTTTCTCTGATGACTTACATATATTATTTGTAACTGGTAAAAAGCCAAAGTCTTAATCTATCAAATGACATATTATATTACATTGTTTTCTGTACAAAGAAGTGTCAATAGCAGCTCCAGTTCTAAACTTCTTTCTCATGGAAATCAAATCAACAAGCTTAGCTGAATTTCTAAGGGTTCTTACTGCCTAGTTAGAAAGCAAGAAAAATTATGATAGTTATACGACATAGTTTGTTTTTGCATGTTATTATTCTGTGTTTTAAGTGCATTATTTAATAAATAAAAAATTATTTATTGTGATAGTACCATTAGTACAAAAAAAGTAGGCTTAGATTTCGTTGACAGTTGACAACAAATAAGAAGAAGACCTGGATAAATAATATATTTCTTGTTTTTCACATGTATTCTTTACTTATTGTCATCAAAGTAACTAAAATTTAAAAATTAGAAACTTCTTAGTAAGATAAGATTAGGTTAAGTAAGATAACAGAAAAACAAAATAAAAATTCCTCACAAGGCGTGCTTGTGTTATGTTATTTGATACGGTAATGTGAGTTACACATCCACAGAGTGATTTACAACTTTTGTTAGACAAGATTAAAAGGGCAATAAAAATAAGTATAAATAGATGTATACTGTTACAAACTTTAACAACTTAGTTTCATTCACAATTTCCAGTCATTCTAGAAAGAAAAAACTGCTAATTTAGATTTATTTCGATTTTTTTTTTTTTACAGTGGTTATGGAGTCAGTCAAATTGACAGAATGAGTATATGGTTAGGATAGAGAAAATAACAGATAAAAATATAAATTTTTACTGAAAAAAAGGGTTTGTTTGGTATTCATATAGGAGTTTTAGAGATAATGCAAATGAAATTTGACAGCTTTTAGATGAAGAAAAGTAGTTTTAATCTTAATACAAAACTCACATGCACTTGAAGCAGTCAACTGACTCCATATATTTAAGAATAAATTTTTAGCAAAAATTCTTAATTACAAAATTGATTTTTTGTGCACAAAATCCTTATAATGTTTACTAAAAACTTTTCAAATTTTGTGAAGATACCCATACCATTTTAAAAGTTACAGTATGGAAACCATGATGATTACTTCGTGGTTATAAACTTGGTCACTTTGACTGAACCCGTAACCAGGGGGTTAATGGAATGAATAATTTGACATACCTGTTTCTTCACTGGTATGAAGTTCACTATTTCTGTTATTTCTTCTCCAACAGTAGATTTTGCTGAAATGAGTAAAATGGATTTGCGTTATTTCTCGTACAAAAAAAACTTTAAATTAATCTTGTCTAAAACTAATAAATATGGAACTTGCATTTTAATGCTATGGAAATATTTTCCTTTAACTGAACATGTTTTCTGAGCCACTGGTTTTAAGGCTAGTGTGCATTACAGTAGTGAACTCTTCATGCATTGACAAACATGGGAATGTACATATCATACACCAACATGGGAGTGAACTCTTTATGCACTGACAAACATGGGAATGTACATATCATGCACAGACATGGGAGTGAATTCTTCATGCAATGACAAACATGGGAATGTACATATCATGCACAGACATGGGAATGAATTCTGCATGCACTGACAAACATGGGAATGTACATATGCACAGACATGGGAGTGAATTCTTCATGCAATGACAAACATGGGAATGTACATATCATGCACAGACATGGGAGTGAACTCTTCATACACTGACAAACATGGGAATGTACATATCATGCACAGAAACATGAGAGTGAACTTCAGTGGCTGTGGTGAACAGTTCATTTTACATTAATTATCCCTCTTGCTATGGGTCCTCCTATGGTCAAGGGGCATGTGATCATGTTTGCTGAGTTACATTCAAAATTTTATTAAACTGCTATTTTATGAATGTATGTCAAAAATTTTGGTATCAAATTGTAGATTATAATTCAACTTTTAATATTACCCATTAGTTAAATTATTAATTTAAAATTATATATTTCGAAAAAATTCCCAAATATTGATTTTTGTGTATCACATGGTATGTTGAATGCAGCTTTGGTTCAAATTATATGTTTGTGATGTCCAAATACAAGGTCTATACTTCCTTATGAATTAGAAATGCAAATTACCGATATAGACAAGCTAGAATATAAAATAAAAACCTCCTATCTTTTCCATTTCCTGAGATATTGCTACATTTAGTGGCCCTACCCACCTCTTTCCATTTTTGGAAATGCTTACATACACCTACTTCTGTCTATGACCTGTGAATAATCAATGGAAAGCTCAGAATGTCCACCTGGTGGTTTCTCATCCTCTAAAAGGTGGGAATATCCCTAGATAATTATTGAATCGCTGAAGGATGTGGTAAGTGAAAATGTTGTCCGAAAAAGAATATTTTTTTTACTCAAATACAGTTTAGTTAGTAATCCTGATAAATTAAAAGTGAAATTTTGCATTACTGATAGAGTAATTTATAATATTTGGTTATTTCAAAATGAATATATAAAACCTAATAATTATTTTGTTTTACATCCTCCACAACTGCAAAATTTGACAAGGCTTAACAAATTATGGTAAGCTGGCAAATGAGTACAAAGTTTGTAAGTAGAAGAGATCATTGTTTTCTATAGTTCTTTATTTACTGTTCTATGTTTTAAGAGAAAAACTGAAAGCTTAGAACTTATTTGTAAATAGTAATAATATATATATGCAAATGTAATGTATTATATCCAAAATGTGACTATTTTATAAAATAGTGGTTCACTAGAACAAACTGAAGACAGGTCACTTTGTAAAGGCCAGTTATACTGTTGTGTTACGACAGTGGAAGTCATGTGACGCTAGTAACACGTCATGAGCTTCTAGAAAATTCATGTCCCTTCGTGAAGCCTCAAGTGTTTACTAGATGTGCAGTATTTTTGTATATAAGACCGCCAAGAACTGACGGCAACAATGGAATGGAATTCAATTGCAGACAGAGATAGAGACAGACAATTGAGTCAAGCGCGTGAATCGTTCATTGTGGATTATAGCATTTGTTTAAGTTATAGCGTGACTGTGGAAATTAAGTGAATTTCAAAGTTGTATTGAGAAAGAATAAACTAGTTTTATTTAAGAAAGGACTTGTATTGCTAAAGTTTCTTTGGAAATAATTTTTACGGAAAATTAACAAACGAACACAGAGCCGTAACAGTTGGATACGGTAACATGACTCCACATGCACCATGTCATTACAACTTCTGTAATGTTAGTCAGACATGGCTGAAAGATCAATGAAATAAAAAAAAAATATACATATATAGATGTATAATGTTATGAGATTTAAGCTATTTAGACTAAACATTTGTGTTTTTTTTTTTATAATTTGTAGTCATTCTAGCACAAAAAAAGTGATTTATATCTATCTCCTTATATTTTCATGTTGGTTATGAGATCATTCAAATTGACCAAACCCATACAGAGATACAATACTGAAAATAACAGATAAAATATAAAGTTTTTTCTAAAGAAAAATTGATAATTAACTGGAGGTTATAATGATTTCGCAAGTAAAATTTGACAGTTTTCTGATGCATAAAAGTATTTGTAATCTTAAAATCAAAATACTTTGTATGTTGGATAGTCAATATTTAAAACAGAAAAAATGCATGAGGAAATCATCACTTAAAAATCTTAATACTTAATAAAAAAAATCTGATAATTTGTGTACTAAAGCCTTGTAATGTTTCCTGGTAATCTGCAAAATTTTGTGTATTAAAAGTTCTAGTTTGAAAACTATAACAAGCACACTGAGCCCATGGTGAGAGAGTTAAAAGCAGTTTATTTTAGAAAATCTGTTCCACATCTACTTTTAAGGTACTATCCCAATTCATTAGTGATAAATCTTATGTCCTCCAAGTGGGCTTTCTGAAAGTTAGTAACAAAAATAAAATTTTTTTTCCCTATACATATGATAAAACATCAAACGTAATTATGAACATTTTTCCCCAAAGGTTCCCTGACTTCAACTTTTGTAACTATATTCTCATCAATGGTTAGCAATGAGTTTAAAATGGTATCCCATCAATGGTTAGAAATGACTTTAAAATGGTATCCCTTAACCATATCCTCATCAATGGTTAGCAATGAGTTTAAAATGGTATCCCATCAATGGTTAGAAATGATTTTAAAATGGTATCCCTTAACCATATCCTCATCAATGGTTAGCAATGAGTTTAAAATGGTATCCCTTAACCATATCCTCATCAATGGTTAGCAATGAGTTTAAAATGGTATCCCTTAACCATATCCTCATCAATGGTTAGCAGTGAGTTTAAAATGGTATCCCTTAACCATATCCTCATCAATGGTTAGCAACGTGTTTAAAATGGTATCCTCATAAATGGTTAGCAATGAGATTAAAATGGTATCCCATCAATGGTTAGCAACAAGCTTAAAATGGTATTCCTTCTGGTTAGTTCTTTGACCATTTGGTTTAGAAAACCAACCAAAAAAGAAACAGCATTGGCAGCCACAGAACTATTGTGTTGGAGCTCTATTTCAGAGAGTTGCTGTTGACATGCTTGATTTTCTGTTACAGAGTAACAGTGGTAATAAATACAACAGGGTTATAATGAAGTATTTCACCAACTGGCCAGAAGTGTATGCTGTTCCTAACCAGAAAGAAGAAACTCTAGCAAGACTAAAGTTTTCCATTTGTACTTCTTGTTTCCTTTCTTGTTCCAGTTGCTACTGCTGTAGTCTCTCTTCTTGTTTATGTTCTCATTCTTCTTGTTTCTTTTCTTTTTCCTCCAACAGCTGTTGTAATCTCTCTTATTTACTTTGTTGTTCGAGTTGCCACTGTTGCCAGTTTTCTTGCCACTGCTGTTGTCTCTCCTCTTGTTTCTTTTCACATTATTCTTGTTTCTTTTCTTGTTCTTCTTGTTTCTTTTGCTGTTCGTTGCCATCTTCTTTTTCTTTTTTTCAATCCCACTTCTGACACCAATTTGTTACTTCTCTGGTCGTTTGATAATTTCCCCGTAAAAATTCTTCCTGAGGAACTTCAGCGATACAAGTCCTTTCTTAAATAAAACTAGTTTATTCTTCCTCAGTACAACTTTGCAATACATAGAATTTCCACAGTCACTTTAACTTAAACACACGCTATAATTCACAATGATTTATACACTTTACTTTCGGCTTGACTCGATTATCCCGTTATCAATTTATCTGCCGGCTTATATACTAAAAATAGAGGGCGTCTTGCAAATGCTGGGATGTTTGTGAGGTTCCCCGATCCTTCTAGAATCTCATGACGTGTTACTAGTGTCACGTGACTTCCGCTGTTGTATCAGTATGAAACCTAATAGCATAACTTTAGGCTTAGCTTTATTTGAAGTAATTAAACCTAAAAGTGTTTGATTCAAACTAATCTAAATAAGGTAACTAATGAAAATTTTTATAGCAGCATAACATTAGTGATCATCTTCAGAAGGTAATCTACAACCATAAATATTTTTCATTTCACTATCTCACCTGAAAAAATTTGTCTATTATTCTCAATCTCTTTCTAACTATTTTCTGATTGTTGGAGTTTTAAGCTTGCAAATAAAAGTATATTAATGTAGAGAAAAGTCTGTGTATACTTCTTTAAAAATATTGCATTTAATCTCGATAATTCAGTAGATTTAGTGCATTTCGACTTTCAGAAGATTTTGCTCTACTAATCTTTTGA
>NW_013673909.1:11621-15270 GCF_000517525.1 Limulus polyphemus
GTTGGATACAGTAACATGACTCCACATGCACTATGCCATTACAACTTCTGTAATGTTAGTCAGGCATGGCTGAAAGATCAATGAAATAACAAATATATATATATAGATGTATAATTTTATGAGATTTAAGCTATTTAGACTAAATATTTGTAGTAAATGTTTACTGATAATATGCCAAATTTCATGAAGATATGCTTCCAGTATCAAACTATAACAAGTACAAAATGGATACAATATCGGTCTCTGGGACCGAGCCCACAGTGAGAGAGTTATGTTACAAAATATAATTCCTGTATATAACAGTGGTCAACCACATCACTGATAACTGATTTGATAATAAGCATGCCAAGTTTTCTAATACACACGAGAAAAAAATGAAATGAGCATATTATTAGCTGATATAATGTCTATACTAGTCCACCTCCCATTAATTGTGTTATTAATGTAATGAAATGTGTTAGTTTTTATTTCTCAAAATATATAAAAACATAACAGACTATTACATTTTTAAGGTAAGGAAGGTAGTTAATGCTTGGATACAGAGTGCAGTCAAAACAAAATTAAATTAGATCACGTTAGTCAGATCTTGTTTGAAACACTGAACTACTGACCATCACACCTATACTGTAACGATAACTAGTGGTTTGACAACTTATTACCTTCCTGTAGTTTCCAAGTATCAAAGGCTTGGAATGCTATATAAATCAAATTGTAATATTGCTCATTATAATGTCAATACTGCCGAACCCTCTTGCTAAAGAAGTAAATCATCCAATTTCTCACCGTATCTACATGAATCTATCTATTTTAATCAAAGCATATTAAATCACTACTCATTCTATACTATATATCTCTTCTAACAATGTACATTAGGTACACAATAATAAAAAACACAATGCTTTTCTTACTGTATAGTAGAAATAGTTTATTTTTTTTTTTAAATTGTCAGAACAAAAACCATCATTTCTTATTTACCTGAATCAAGTTTCCTTTGATTGGGAGAACTACAATCCCAAATAATATCCCCCTGGTTTTCTTGAGAACATAACCACTTAGATCTCAATCTTCCTAAACGTGGAGTTGAAGAGGGAGTGATGGGTGTTCTCAATTTTTCACGCTGTGGAGTTGACGACATGACTGGTGTTACGGGAGAAGCCAGTGTTGTCTCCTTCTTTACCTTTGATTTTACTGTTTCTGGTGTTGTACATTTGATGTTTGTGTCTGTAAATTGAGAACTCATTTCTTTTCACAATGTAAATGTACATACAATTCAGTCAAATGTGAAATATTTGGGAATTTTATGTAAAATACACCAGTTTCTAAACAAGGGGTAAAAAGATACAAGTTTTCTTCTTTGATTAATTAATTACTCTGTAAAAGAAATTTTCTTAACATGAGAGTATACTGACAGGAGTGTATTTCAATATTTGCAAGTCATCTATCTGTAAATAAATTAGTAATTCATGTATTTCAATATTTGCAAGTCATCTATCTGTAAATAAATTAGTAATTCATGTATTTCAATATTTGCAAGTCATCTATCTGTATATAAACTAGTAATTCATGTATTTCAATATTTACAAGTCATCTATCTGTAAATAAATTAGTAATTCATGTATTTCAATGTTCGCAAGTCATCTATCTGTAAATAAACTAGTAACTCATGTATTTCAATGTTTGCAAGTCATCTATCTGTAAATAAACTAGTAATTCATGTATTTCAATATTTGCAAGTCATCTACCTAAAAAAACTAGGAATTTATCTGTATTTTTAAAACTAACCTGGTCTTATCTCTAATAATATTTGCTCTAGCTATACCTAACTATAAGAAAAGATGAATATTGTGATAAAACTTTAAAAACAAATGTCTAGCCAACAAGGTTTCTTAATTGCAACATTTTACATGTATAAAATGATACAAAATTCCTTTCTATCTACTGTTTGTAGGTTCCCAAATGTTACAGATTAAGAAACAGAAAATAAAAACAAAAACAATTCTTCCCCCGAGATTCAGCTTAGATATGTTCGTAGACAAATTCAGAACTTAAAAACTTTTTGTGGCTCATAGAGAAATATATATACACTATATATTTTTGTGAGTGTGTGTGTACAACAGGGAATTTAAAAAACAACATACTGGCAGAATTAGAAAGTAGTCTCTGAACATTTATACATTGATCGATCAAAAGTTTGATCTGCTCAAACATGTAAAACTAGCTTTAAACAAGTAAAGTCCTCACTATGGAGGACCAGCATAGATAATTGTATGAACTATTTCTTGAAATGAAGTTTCAAAATCCAAACACCATATGGTTGGCATAATAGAAAATGTTCTACCTCATTTTGTCCTACAATTTCCAAAAATAATAATTATTGTCCGATACAAGGCTCTTGTCTAAGGCCCCACATTGTGTAAAGCTGGCATTGCAACTATGAGCTTGAACACAGAAACAGGGATGGTCACTCTTTATTGAGGTAATTATCCTATATAGTGATTTTTTGTGAAAATGTTCACAAAGAATAAAATAAACAAACATACATATTTGTTCTCAATGATAAGAATCACTTTTTCATCTATTAATGATTTATTATGAATTGTACGTACTATTTTTAGAACTCATAATATTATCAGATTGTCAAAATCAAATTTTTATAACCATAATTCAACAGTTCAAATTATTTCAAAAATATATTAGTTCCTTTGTAGAACCTTACATCAAAAACAATTAAAAAATTGTGCAAAAATTCTACATATTTGTAGATTAGTTCTACTTCTAGGTATTGTATCATACCCACTGAAGCCATCACTGAAAACTTCTAATCAATCAATACATAATTCACATGTTTTGACTAACATAAGAGTATTAACATGGCATAATAAACTCACGAAAGTATCGTCTGTTTGTAGTTAAACACAAAGCTGCACATTGGGCTAACTGTGCTCTTCCCACCACAGGTATCGAAACCTGGTTTCTAGTATTGTATGTCCGCAGAAATACCGCTGTGCCACTGGGGGGCACAGGAAAGTAAAACTGTTCTCAAATATTAAATATAACTTATTTCCAATAATGCATATCAACAGTGGTGTAGCAAGGGTTCTCAGCACCCGGAGGCAAAGACACTTTTGGTGCTCCCACCTCTGAAATGTTTTGATTATTTGTTTAGTGACTCATTACCCACTTTTTTATGATAATAACATAAAGAACTAATTACCGCCTTACACAGGCCTAAAATAAAGTCACAATAACACAACCGTAAACCTGGAACTAATGAAGTATAGCCTACTAGGTGTACTTACATAATTTGTAAACCATTTTGATATTTATATCATCCAGTGTTGTTCAAAATCACATAGCTAGAGTAATCTTTCAAGCATGCAGAATAAATTTCTGTTATATCTAGTTTTGAAACTAATGCTTTATATGAGAAGCCAGTCACTTGTGGTGTACATGGATTATAAAACAGATTGATAAAATACTACCTAAGTTTACAAATAACAAGTTTTATTAGCTTACGAAACTGTACATATACTTAACTAGATCTTTTACAGGTAGCATTCTGGTATTTATGGTTACATTATATGAACCTATTGTGCTTTTGCTGCTGTAAATGCATCAATTAAACTATCAAAATTTAAGGTATTATGTA
>NW_013673909.1:16237-19089 GCF_000517525.1 Limulus polyphemus
TGGACCTGGGGTCTAGAAATAAAGTTATAACTGTAATTAGACCTAAAGTCTAGTACATTAGTTGGTGTAAGACATGATTTACAATCAGCCAATACAATTACAAACCACAACATTAGGCCTATAATGTTTACTAGATCTAGATCTTGCCTGTTGCATATATTGCCAATCTTGTACACCAGTTAATATGTTACATCAATCTCGTATTTTCTTTTTGTTGAACATACACTTACTTGTATGTTGTACTCTAGGACTTGTATTTGATCTACAGATGAATAATGGAACAGTGTAATTTACTTCTGTACGTCAATTCGGTCTCACTGTATTTCAGTAGGCAGCTTTTAAAAGTTAAAACTGCAAGCATAATACAAATAATGTAACACTGTGTCATATTTACAGTTGTGCTATATCCTAGGGGAGGGCATAATTAATAATTAATAGGCATTATAGGCCAGAGGAAATTTTGTGCCCCTTCACACCTGCACCCGGGGGCAACTCCCCCCCTCTTGCTACCCCACTGCATATCAATTAATCCTGAACCAGTCCAGTCTGCAAAAAAGTTTTTTTTTAATTATTTACACTACAGTTTAAAGGTAGCAGAATCCGAAGAACAATATATTTTTTGGTCTGGCCTAATCCTACTTTGATACTGATCAGGAATGTGCAGACTTTAATTCAACTCTGATTCTTGTGAGAAGTGACCATCTGTGTACATGATCAAAATTAAAGATAATGGCACTGGCAGCTGTACTGAGTTTCTTAGCATATGTCCATACTATTAATGGCTGAATTTGAATGTTCATACTATGTTGGTTACTTGGTATACCATTACTAACGGTATTATACCAACAAGTCAAATCAAGAGGTCACAGACATGGGTAGTGGACATACTATATACATATTAAACCTTACCTTGTCATCTGCGTTTTTAAACTAAATCCATAGCAACACTGAGTCAGTGACACCGAGTGGCACAGTAACATTAATAGTGATCTTACATTTCCAGAGTATCTGCACTACACAGTACAAGTTGTAAGTTTAAAGGTTAATACTAACTTCTAAGTAACAGTAATATGTAAACTTAAAAATAAAATACTTGTTCGAACTTATATCAACGATTTTTTCTTTGAGAAAAAACGTTATCTAATTCCTATAAATGGCTACTATTTTATTTAACGAGTGTAACTAAGTAAGCGACTCAAAAATCGTAACACTAACAGCTTTAACTTATAATTTTATAAGTTTTACACTATCACACTGTGTAAACATCATTGTAGTCGTCAGTGTCACATTATATCCTATTTACCGGCGGAATTAGGCCTGGGTTTCCACGGGGGAAGATCTTGGCTTTTTCTTCATCTTGAAGGCGTCTGTTATTAAATTCAAATGTTCGTTATCTTCAGTTACCGACATGCGAATCATTTGAACTTAAGAGAGCTGAATAGCTACACGGCTTTAATTTCACGACTAAGCCTAACGTTAACCACAATTGTAAATATACTTGTCGAATTATCTAAAGAGTCTGTGCTAGCTTCAACTAACTTTGAACTTACCCGCAAATAAATTCACATTTGCACTGGTAGATGGCAGTAGATTTAACAAAATATATTATATATATTTAAACCTATAAAAGTATTTATAATTATCCTTTATGCCTAAAGAGTGTGAAAAAAACAACCATAATAATAATATATTAGGTTGAAAAATAAAACAAAAACATTCCGATTCACTTACAAACAGCACTGGTTTAATTATATAGAAATGTTTAATCTTTTTCGATTAGTTCCTTTCTGTGCTGTAATGGTGATAACATGTGACCCAGAAAGTCGTTAAAATTAATTTGTTCTAGTTGCTTTGTTGTTGTTTTTTGTTCTTTATAGTAGGTGGTATCTATTCTACCCAAGAGAATAGAGGAGAGTTTATAGTAATCACTGATCATACTGCCTTGAAATGGTTACAGACAGGTCAGAAGTTAACTGGTAGACTGATGCGTTGGTCACTATAGTTATAGGACTTAACATTTGAAATATTTCACAGAAGAGGAAAAGAGAACCAGTTACTTGATACCCTATCTAGACATCCTATTGATCCCCAGAAGAAACTCCAGATTTTTATGTCGGTAAGCTATCACCTAAACTCTTTGTCATTGTCAACGTTAGCGCTCGAGAACATTTGGATACTGAACAAACTAAAGAATATGAGTATAAGAATGTTTATTCTTAAAAATGGACAGTTGTCAGATGATTCTACTATAGTTACAGAGACTGTAAGTAAATCCAAACACTATATCTTGAATGACAAGGTTCTTTACTACACAATAAGAATTGATACCAGTTATTCCCCAAACACTGAGACTGAAGTTGTTGACCGAATTGCATGATCTTCCTAGGTTGTTCATCTACGTGTTAGAAAAACAACAGACAGAGTTTGGAGACGTGGTTATTGACCTGGTATAAGACTGGTCATTAAATTAAAAATTATGTGTTATCATATTGTTACGACAGCGGAAGTTGCGTGACACTGGGAGCATGCGCGCTGGAGTTTCTGGATTTCTCGGGGAACCCCGCGAATGTCCGAGTGTTTGCTAGACGACCTTTTTTTAGTATTGTTACGCCTCCGTTCGTTAGTTAATTTTCCGTAAAAATTCTTTCCGAAGAAACTTTACCGATACAAGTTCTTTCTTAAATAAAACTAGTTTATTCTTTCTCAACACAACTTTGAAATTCACTTAATTTCAACGGTCACACTATAAGTTAAACAAACGCTATAATTCACAACGAACGACATACGCGCTCGACCCAACAATACGTCTCTATCTCTGTCTGCAGTTCAATTACATTACATTACATTGTTGG
>NW_013673909.1:20089-27186 GCF_000517525.1 Limulus polyphemus
ACTTATTGGTGGTATTTTTATTACACTGGCTCCTCAGATGTCCTTGCTCCCCACAGTTCCAACAGCTTTTCTGGGTAGCAGCCTTTCCTGCTGTATCATCTCCCCTGTGCTGAAGTTTCCATCATTGGGCTCTCTTGTGCCCAGGTTTGTTACAATGCCAGCAAAGTCCCTCAAACTTCTCTGAAAGCTGACCTTTTCTGGCCTTGAATCCAGATGATTGTACCAACCTTGGTACTTCTGTGCTGGACTTAACGTAGGATTCAAAGTCAAGAGCTCTGGCCATTGCATCCTGCATGGTAGAGGGGTGTGCTTGCTTCACTTGTATCTTAAGTTGTGGACTGTCCAAGGCATCTACAAGAATAGAGGGCGCGTAGAAATGACTAGAGTTGCCACTAGCAGACATGATCCTTCTAGAATATCATGACGCTAGTAACACGTCATGATATTCTAGAAAGATCATGTCCGTTCGTGACGCCTCGAGTGTTCTCTAGACGCCCTCTATTCCTGTATATAAGTGCACCAGATAAAGCGAGACAATTAATCGAAATTGGAATTGCAGACAGGCAGAGATAGAGATGGACAATTGAATTGTTACGACAGCGGTAGTCACGTGACTCTGGTAACACGTCATGGTATTCTAGAAGGATCGGAGAACATCACGAATAATCCAGTATGTGCTAGGCACCCTCTATTCCTGTATATAAGTGCGCGGGATAACGTGAGACGAATTAATCGGAATAGAATTGCAGACAGACAGAGATGGAAAATTGAGTTAAGTATGGTAGTAAGTAAGTACGTGAATCGTTCCCTGCGAATTATAACGTGTTTTTATAAAATTAGTTAAGTTAAAATGGCTGTGGAAATTAAGTGTATTGCAAAGTTGAATTGAA
Organism: Limulus polyphemus; assembly: GCF_000517525.1. NCBI lineage: Eukaryota > Metazoa > Arthropoda > Merostomata > Xiphosura > Limulidae > Limulus > Limulus polyphemus. The sequence continues at coordinate 20,980 of NW_013673909.1, forward strand.
AAAGAATAAACTAGTTTTATTTAAGAAAGGACTTGTGTCACTGAAGTTTCATTGGGAAGAAATTATACGGGAAATTAACTAACGACCACAGACGTAACAAATTGGTGTCAGAAGTGGGATAAAAAAATGGAAACGGGCAAATCAAATTACGACCTAGCAGATTTGATGGCAATAATACAAGAACAGCAAAAGAAACAAGAAGAACGAGAAAATAAACTAGAAACGATACTACAGCAGTGGTTGGAGGAAAATAAAAGAAACAAGAAAGAGACTACAGCAGTGGTTGGAGGAAAAAGAAAAGAAACAAGAAGAACGAGAAATGATTCTGGGTGAAATGATTCCTAAGTTTCAACTGCAGCTTGAAACATAATAAATACTATAATAATGTCGACGTAGATAGTTTGTCTGTTCTTGGAGGTAAAACTGTTAAATCAAGATTTTTTGTTTCATGCAAGCTGGTAGTAGCTTGTGTTTGTAGTTTATTATGAAATGCACTGGGGTAGTAGATAGAATGTTAAAAGCATTATCTATGCAATTTCTTAAACATATACTAGGCCATGCTTGGTCCTGTAGACATCGTACCAATGATCACACCTGAAGAAACACAAATGGCCATTTTTTTCTAGATCAGTGGCCAAACCTTATCCAAGGCTCTGTAGTTTAAACTAGCAGATAAGACAGTATTTACAGTCTCTCCTAGATCAGTGGTCAAACCTTATCTGAGGCTCACTAGTTTAAATTAGCAGACAAGACAATATTTACAGTCTTTGATGTATTTGGAAGATGTTTGGATCTCAGTGTAGTGATAGGGAAAGGAATCTCTTCAAGAAATGATTAAATTCTACACAGACATTTCTTCTGTTTCTCATTGTATTGAGATGTTCTTCATCCACGTTATTGTCACAGTTGGTATGATAGGATTTTGATACCACTGTCAATGCAGCTTTTAACTACTTAAACTGAAATGCAGCTACAGTATGGTAGCTGCAGATGCAGATTTTCATAATATATGGTTGGCATACTCTAGTGCTGCATTTCTGGCAGAGCCACTGCAACTACAGCTGCAGGTTTTTCCCCTCTGGCAGCTTTTATCGATTCAACATATTTTGTTGTACGTAGCTAAACCATACAATATTTCATTTTCCAGCAGCTTCATTCCCTCTGAATGTCAATACCATGATGATTGCCACTTTTCTAGTGAACATTGATATCTTGCCAGAGTTGTGCTGAATTTGATAAAGGTGCTACTTAGGCAAGTCTGTCAGCTTCCTTGTTTAGTTTTATTCCTACATGACCTAGCACATACATCTAGGTGATGGTTTTATCATGTAATTGCTTTGCTTTCTTCCATCCTTCAAGAGACCAATCATTGGGAATTTTATCCAGTAGAACCTATGGGTCAGCCACAAATATAATGTTGGTGGCACTATCTATTTGGGGTTCATTGTTCTCAGCAATCCAGAAGATAACTTGCTTTGTGGCTTCCAGTTCCTTCCTTACACTGCTTGAATGCTCAACCAGCTTACTCACTATCTTAGGCGTAGGAGACATCTGATGCTATGATGACAGATGATTGTTCACTATGGTTTTTAAGTAGGTTCTTACAGGCTTTTTGTCTTTCGCCATTTGTCCAATATTTTTATTTCCTGTCTAGCCTATTTCCACAGGTCTCAGTGGAGTGAAATGTTTATTTCATGTGGGGCCCTCCAGGGGCTTAGTGGTAAGTTTATGTCCTTATAATACTACAAATTGAGTTTCAATACCTGCTACTTGTACAATAAAGACAGCCCACTCTGTAGATTTACAATAAACAAATAATTGCTGGCAGGAAAGTTTGAGAAATGATGGTGAAGAAGTATCTCAGTGGTGGCTGTATAGCACCTGCTCATATTTGACTATCTTCTGGGATGTCTTTTACACAGTTCATAGCTTTTGTCTATAGGTTTGTTATAGAGCTTAGTGATGGCTGTATAGCACCTGTCCACGTATGACTGTCTCTTGGGGTGACTTTCACACAGTTCCCAGCTTGACTTTTATCTATGGAGTTGTTATAGAGCTCAGTGGTGGCTGTATAGCACCTGCCCATGTATGACTGTTTCTTGGAGTGTCTTTTACACAGTTCCCAGCTTGGATTTTATGTATGGGTTTGTTACAGAGTTCAGTGGTGGCACAACAAAATTTGACAGTAATTTAGTTTGAAAGAAGAGAAAACAACATTACGTTGGCCTACTCCTCCCAACTGGGGTGCTCGGGAACTGTTGTTACTCTTCAACTCCGTGCATGAGAATAATTTGCTACAGAGATTATATTCGTAATTGAAAACATTGGCGCGAGTTTTTAAAAACGTTTTTGAGAGCGAAGCCGTGAAGAAGGTCAGCTGAGGGAAGATGCAATTCTTCTTGTCCAGTGGTGGTAGAGTAGATGAGGCAATGACGTTGACAAGACAAAGCAGAGAGATCCAGACATGCATGCTGACGTTGACAAGACAAAGCAGAAAGATCCAGACATGCATGCTGACGTTGACGAGACAATGTAGAGAGATCCAGACATGCATGCTGACGTTGACAAGACAAGGTAGAGAGATTCAGACATGCATGCTGACGTTGACAAGACAAGGCAGAGAGATCCAGACATGCATGCTGACGTTGACAAAACAAGGCAGAGAAATCCAGACATGCATGCTGACATTGACGAGACAAGGCAGAGATCTAGACATGCATGAGGGTGGGTTTGGAACTTAATTTGTATTTTAAGTATATTTTATTGGATGATTTTTAAGGAATAATTTTGATTGAAATTAAATTTTTTTGAATTTAAAATTACATTGAATTGAGTTTGAGGCCCTTTTCAGGGGTGGGAGAACCATAAGGTCCAATGACCTTTTGAAATTTGATGTGAAGGGGAAACTGGAGTACCTGGAGAAAACCTACTTTCACAGGACAGACACCAAATAATCTATCTGTCCTGTGCCCTGGCTGTAAATCAACACATGATGATTAGACATAAAGACATGGTTATCAACTCTTTGTGTGAGTGTTTAATTTTAATAATATATAATAATATAATTTTCTGCATTAGTTTACCAACACAGCTATACAAACTAATGGGGCATAAATTATCTGGGTTTGATCTATTGGTTTGTTTTTTAGGTATAGCACCTGCCCATGTATAAATGTCTCTTGGAGTGACTTTTACACAGTTCCCAGCTTGTCTTTTATCTATGGGTTTGTTGTAAAGCTCAATGGTGGCTGTATGGACCTGTCCATGTATGACTGTTGGATATACAAAATTGTTTAGTGTAAGAGGTATTATTTTGTGACTTAATATTTAATGATTGTTTAGTTTTAAGACAGGAGTGTCGAAGATTGATTGTTTTAAAAGTGTTTGTTGTGACAAATTTCGTTACATAACTCTGTACGAGTCGTAAGTTGTGTTAGCAATTACATTGTAGTCTAGGCTTTTTTAATATTGTTGTCGTCACGTTACTTGAATTATCGGTATGTTTCTCATTGCCTTAAGTGAGTATTGTTACCTAACAGTGACAGTCGCCTTGTTTAGATAAAGTTCGAGACCTCAGTTGGGCAATGTATAAATATAGACGACGAAGCGAGGACAAGTGATGTAAAGAAAGGGAAGAAAAAGGTGCAGTTCAGTCAGAAAATTAGTAAGCAATAGAAAACGTAAAATTAGCCAGCATGTGAGTGATTAGCCATAAAGGGTGATATTTTAAAGCGAGTCTCAGTTTAACAGAGATAAGGAGAATAATTTGTCTCGTAAAAGGGTGTTCTAAAGTAATTGAACCCGCCTGTGTGGACTGTGATGAAATGGAAACAATTATTTGAAGTTCATGATACAACTGTGGTAACCTATGGAGTAGTATAAGTGAATTATTCACTGATACTATTGTGATAAGAGTAGAGAAAATAGTTTATCTTATCAATCGGATTCTAAAGCTATTGAATCAATCTAAGTGGGCTTTTGTTAAGAAAAGAGAATTATTTTGAGTTTGAGATACAACTGTGATATCCATAGTGTAAAGAATTTGTGTATATAGTTTGACTTGTTTTTAATATATTATTTTAAAACAAGTTGAGTGTGTGCTATCTGTTTATTGTCTAATTCATCGCCAACAAGTCACAGACACCTACTGTTGAAGAATCCCAGCTCACACGCACATAAAACCCTGACAATGACTGTCTCATAGGGTGACTTTTACACAGTTCCCAGCTTGACTTTTATCTATGGAGTTGTTATAGAGCTCAGTGGTGGCTGTATAATATTGCGTCAGCGAAGTCACATGACTAGTGTCACGCCACGTTTCTAGAACTATCCTGTACCTTGGCGAATGCTCTAGCATTTACTAGATATAGGGTAATCTGATATATAAAAGAGGGTGACAACATGACGGGACAATAATGTGTGTGTAGATAGTGAGTAATTGATCTGCAGTGAGAAAGTATTATTGAAGTTGAGCACGTTCGTTGTTATAGCGTTTGTTTTAGCGCCATTGTTGAAATTAAGTGTATCGTAAAGTTATATTCGGAAAGAATAAACCAGTTTTATTAAGTAAGGACTTGTGTCGCTAAAGTTTCGTCGGAACGAATTTACGGAAATCAATTAACAAACGGAGACGTAACAATAGCATCTGTCCGTCTATGACTGTCTCCTGAGGTGGCTTTTACACATTTCTTGACTTAACTTTTGGGGTCATTACAGACTTTGATGGAGCATTATCAGGTGATTTTTTTCAGCTCTATTTGCTACTGAAACTTTCAGTTGATGCCTCTTGTTAACATGGCGATAATATGAGAGTATTTTTCAAATGGATAGCATCTGGAAAGGATGGTGATGGATCATCATCATCAGCATGTCTGTTGTTATGCGTATAGAACATGGCTGTGGCTTTGTTAGGACTGATAACCATTCCTGTGTCATTGCACCATTTCAGCACGTTAAATGATGACTGCATCTTGCTTTTGATTTCAGCTAGATCCTCAACTGTACACCATAATGTTCTAAGCAAAGATTAGCACACAGTGTCTGGTTAGATTGTCAGGTTGTACTGTAGATGTTGAAAAGGAATGATGATCCTTGAAGCAAGTAAAAGTTTGAACCCTGCCGAGTTTATAAGCAGATTAACTAAGAAAGGAGAGCAAGAGATATGTTATTAATTGAGAGGTGTGTTAAATAAATGTAGGGGCCATATTACTGTTCTGCAGGGGTGAGGGGGTGGGGCTCATATTTCATAGTTACACCACTGGAAATACATTTATCATTTTCAAAATTAACAACAGAACAGAACACTACGATAAATTACCAGTGCATTTTGACTGTATTAATATAATTATTAATGTAAATTTTGTCAACAAGCTTCAAAAGTTAAAGCACATGTGAATTTTCTATGCTAATTCTGTTTGGGCCAGGTACTAGGATAACCTGTTTAATATTTTTAAATTATGTGTTTATTTCAGTGATTTAAAATGATTAACAGTAAGTCAACTTTAAGGAATTTAATTTAATCAACACAAACATTATTGTTCATAATAAGAAAAAGTTAAATAAAAAATGAAGTGAGTTATGTGTAAGTAGGTAGACAAAGTCTTACTTTGATTGTAATGCTTTGACTCAGTATATTCTACTCTAAAATGATAAAATACATATGTTATTGTGAATGATAATATGATAGTCTGGCATAGCTTGGGACAGCTAGTACAGATGTCTCTTGAATAGCTGTGCATGTAATTCAATAAACAAACAGATTGAAAATGTTAAATGCAGTACTGGGCTTATGGTTATATGAAAGTGCCAATATCAGGGGTCCAAACACTTGTTATGTCTCTGGTCGTTAGTTAATTATCCGTAAAAATTATTTCTAAAAGGAACTTTAGAAACTCTTAAATAAAACTAGTTTATTCTTTCTCAATAAACTTTGCAATACACTTAATTTCCACAGTCAAGCTATAACTTAAACAAACGCTATAATTCACAATGAACGAACGATTCACGCGCTTGACTCAATTGTCGTCTCTATCTCTGTCTGCAATTCAATTCCATTTCATTGTTGCCGTCACTTCTTGGTGGTTTTATATTCAAGAATACCGCATATCTAGTAAACACTCGAGGCTTCACGAAGAAACATGAATTTTCTAGAAGCTCATGACGTGTTACTAGCGCCACGTGACTTCCGTTGTCGTGACAGATGGTTCA
>NW_013673909.1:27329-28368 GCF_000517525.1 Limulus polyphemus
TTAACAAACGCTATAATTCACAATGAACGAACGATTCACGCGCTTGACTCACTTCTTGGTGGTTTTATATTCAAGAATACCGCATATCTAGTAAACACTCGAGGCTTCACGAAGAAACATGAATTTTCTAGAAGCTCATGACGTGTTAATAGCATCACGTCACTTCCGCTGTCGTAACACTGCCCCTTCCTTAGTATAGCCACTAACATTAAACCAATAGATAAATAACAATAACTTAATTAAGTGTATAGAATTTACAAACACTACAAACACAAAATTAAAATTCAACAAAGTCTCTTAATTTTACGGGATGTATCTTCTTCCATACTGGCTTTTGCTTCACGTGAGTTTCATCTGCTCCATCAGGAATTGTTCTATCATCGGTAATGGTCACATCAGTGGTAGTAACTTCATCAAGGACTTCACTGTTTCCCTTCTCAAAACCAAGCAGAGTTTCTTCTTTTACAGTAGCCTTTCCAGGTGACACATCTGCAGCGGTGTCTTTTGTTCCATTGTTCACTTCATTCCGACTGAAATGTCCTGGACTGGAATAATGCCAAAGCCTGTTGGTATGCAACACCTTTGGCTTACCTCGCCGACCACATTTTATCCGGAAAGTCACGTCTGAGAGACGATCTACGATGTCGCATGGGCCTTTCCATAGAGAGGACAACTTAGGAGACTTCCCTTTGGTCTTCCTGGGATTATACAACCACACCTTGTCTCCAGGTTCAAGGCTGACTTCAGTAGATCTCTTATCATAAGATAGCTTCATCGAATCAGCAGACGTTTTCAAGTTTTGAACGCACTTGATGGTGAATATCATCCATCCGTTCTGATAACACTTTCACGAATACTGACACATTTTCAGGCAACTCTTCATAAGGTGGGTGTCCTGTTAACAGATCTAATGGCAACCGCAGTTCCCGACCAAACATCAAATTTGCTGGAGTGTATCCAGTGGTTTCATGCTCTGCTGTCCTATAGGCCATCAACAGTGGAGGGAGTAAGACATCCCAGTCATCTTGGAGACTATTAT
>NW_013673909.1:29368-33212 GCF_000517525.1 Limulus polyphemus
CACACCATAAAGCTTCTGTATGGCTTCTGGTACTCCTTCGTGATCTAACACCTTGATGCTCACAAGGGTTTGCTGAGATGCAGAATCTATGACAAAGTTGCACCTTTGGCCATCCAGCTTTCCTGTCACATAGATGCTGATTGTGCTTGGCATTTTACACCTAGCTGTAGGGACTTTCATGATGGGGTTGGTGAGTGTCCCTCAACACCAACCACTACTGGTCTACTTGAGGCTGACTTGTTGGTAATATTCTTCATACACTGGCTCCTCATATGTTCTTGCTCCCCACAGTTCCAACAGCCTTTCTGGGTAGTAGCCTTTTCTGCTCTGGCATCTCCCCTGTGTTGAAGTTGCCAGCATTGAGCTCTCTTGTGCCCAGGTTTATTGCAGTGCCAGCAAAGCCCTTAAAAGTTCTCTGAAAGCTGACCTTTTCTGGCTATGAATCCAGATGACTGTACCAATCTTGGTACCTCTGTGCTGGACTTAATGTAGGATTCAAATTCGAGAGCTCTGGCCATTGCATCCTGCATGGTAGAGGGGTGTGCTTGCTTCACTTGTATCTTAAGTTGTGGACTGTCCAAGGCATCTACAAACTGATTCCTCAGCAACAACTTGAGAAGATCTGGTGGTGCAGTTGGGTAGGCCTTGTGTGCCATTCTTTCCGAGTCCTGTGCCTTGCAGGCTATCCACTTTTGCACGGACTCTCGTCCTAAACCTAGCTCTGTAGACTTCAGACTGATTTTGGGTTCCGTACCTGAGTTCTAGAGCCGCTACCAGTGCTTTATAGTTGTGCCTGACATCTGCCAACAACTGTCCAAGTATTTCCAGTGGTTGTCCCTTGAAGCTCCTTGCCAGATATACTACTTTCTGCTTCTCTGTCCATCCATTCACCACTGCCAGTAGCTCAAATTGTGCTCTATATGCTTCCTACGGTGCCTTCCCATCGAATTCCTGTGGCTTTCTTCATACTGGATCACTCCTATTACTGACATTCATATCTGGGATGTGACTTCTAACAGGGCTGAAGATGTCTGTATTAGGATTTAGCTGCGGGGTCTGGAAGGGGCTTGCCATTGTCTGGGGCTGATTAAGTCGATGGTTAATGTATCTTCCTTCTGTAAAAAACAATAGATCATCCTTTAATGTATCTAATTCGCTTTTAAATTTACTAATGTTTTCCATTTGTACTTTTTGTCACTGTTGTTGACGTTCCTGTAGTTGCTGCTGAATTTCCTGCAACTCTTGGAGATTTTCTTCCTGTTTCCTTTCTTGTTCCAGTTGCCACTACTGTAATCTCTCTTCTTGTTTATTTTCTTTCTTCACCAATAGCTGTTGCAATCTCTTGTTTATTTTGTTGTTCGAGCTGCCACTGTTGCAGGTTTTCTTGCCACTGCTGTAATCTCTCTTCCTATTTCTTTTCTCGTTCTTCTTATTTCTTTTCTTTTTCCTCCAACAACTGCTGTAATCTCTCTTGTTTATTTTGCTGTTCCAGCTGCCACTGTTGCAGGTTTTCTTGCAACTGCTGTTGTCTCTCTTCTTGTTTCTTTTCTCGTTTTTCTAGTTTCTTTTGCTTGTATTGCTGCCATCAAATCTGCTAAGCTGTAGTTTGATTTGCCGCTTCTCGTTTCCATATTTTTTGTTTTTCTTTTCCGTCCCACTCTCTGACACCAATTTGTTACATATCTGCTTGTTTGTTCATTTGTCAATATTCCGTAAAATTCTAAAATTCTTTCCGATGAAACTTTAGCGACACAAGTCCTTTTTTAAATAAAACTGGTTTATTCTTTCTGAATACAACTTTGCAATACGCTTAATTTCCACAGTCGCGCTATAACAAACGCTATAATTCACAACAAACTTCTCACGTGCTCGACTCAACAATATTCTCTCTCTGTCCGCAGTTCAATTACACAGCATTAGATTGTTGCCGTCTTGACCGTCTTATATATAAAAGAATACCGAAATCTAGTAACCTCCCGAGGATTCATTAAGCTTCGAGAATATGACGTGTTACTAGCGTCACGTGACCTCCGCTGTCGTAACAATACATTAAGAACGACTGAAATAATAATTTGAGTAATAATTAATATGTATTTGTCACTTTATAAATTTAATAGATATTTGTTGTTACTTTATTAACGTTTTTACGGATATACTGTTTGGTAAAAATGGCTGTTGCTATGAGCCTGGACTGGTTTATGAGCTCATTGCTGTCCTAATTTAGGATCTTCTTTTTAATAAATTCTTGAAAATAGTGTTACGTCTCCGTTCGTTAGTTAATTTTCCGTAACTTCGTTCCGACGAAACTTTAGCGACACAAGTCCTTTCTTAAATAAAACTGGTTTATTCTTTCCGAATACAACTTTACGATACACTTAAACAATATTCCGTTCAATTACACACTCTCTGACTGCAGTTCAATTACTCAACACCTCGTCGCTTCGTGGCCGTTCTTATATATACAAGACTACACTATATCTAAAAGGATCACGAGATTTAAAGAAAAGACGTGAATGTTCGAGAATGACGTGGCGTGATACTCGTCACGTGACCTCGATGTCGTAACAATAGTAAAAGAGAGAGAGAGAGAGAGAAAGGGGGCCAGGCGAGGATGTTTGCCCCGGGACACGTGCTGGCTCTCGACGTTCCTGCTTTTAGGCCTTCGTCTTGAGAAATGTTTGTGTAGACAGAAGAAACATCCATAGTACAGATAATAGTGTTTGGATGAAGTTTTCTGTTGTTCTCAATGTCAGAGATCATGTTTAGGAAAGGTGTCGTGTCTTTAATATACGACAAAGATGGGGAATATCTTTGATGTATGTCGTGTCTTTAATGTACAACAAACATTGGGGATATCTTTGATGTGTGTCGTTTCTTTAATGTACGTGAAACGTGGGAATATCTTTGAAGTGTGTCATGTCTTTAACGTACATCAAACGTGGGGGATATATTTGTATGTTGTGTATTTAATGTACGTCAGACACGGGGGATATCTTTAATGTGTGTCGTGCCTTTAATTTACGTCCAATGTGGGGATTATATTTGATGTGTGTCGTGTATTTAATGTACGTCAAACTTAGGGGATACCTTTAATGTGTGTCGTGTCTTTAATATATGTGAAACGTGGTGGATATCTTTGATGTGTATCGTGTCTTCAAGGTACGACAAAGATAGGGTATCTTTGATGTGTGTCGTGTCTTTAATGTACGTGAAACGTGGGGGGAATATCTTTGATGTGTGTCATGTCTTTAACGTACGTCAAATGTAGGGGATATCTTTGTGTGTCGTGTATTTAATGTACGTCAAACGTGGGGGGAATATCTTTGATGTATGTCGTATCTTTAATGTACGACAAACGTGAGGGATATCTTTGATGTGTGTCGTTTTTTTAATGTACGTCAAATGTGGGGGATATCTTTGATGTGTGTCGTGTCTTTAATATACATGAAACGTGGGGGTATCTTTGGTGTATGTCCTGTCTTTAATGTACGTCAAACGTGGGGGATATCTTTGATGTATGTCGTATCTTTAATGTACGACAAACGTGAGGGATATCTTTGATGTGTGTCGTTTTTTTAATGTACGTCAAATGTGGGGGATATCTTTGATGTGTGTCGTGTCTTTAATATACATGAAACGTGGGGGTATCTTTGGTGTATGTCCTGTCTTTAATGTACGTCAAACGTGGGGGAATATATTTGACTTGTGTCGTGTCTTTAATGTACGTCAAATGTGGGGGATATCTTTGATGTGTGTCGTGTCTTTAATATACATGAAACGTGGGGGGGGGGTATGGTGTATGTTCTGTCTTTAATGTACGTCAAATGTGGGGGATATCTTTGAT
>NW_013673910.1:0-14233 GCF_000517525.1 Limulus polyphemus
CATAATACATTTATTAATAGATAAAGGACAATTGTTTTACCATAATACATTTATTAATAGATAAAGAGCAATTTTTTTATTTATTTCTTTGATGTAAAATAGCATATAAATATTTTGTCTGTCTTCGTGGTAACATGTTTTGTATATTTTCAAACTTAGTTTTTAAAGATGAATCTGAAATTCTTTCCAATTCTTTTCGGATGTCATTAATATTTATTTTAACTCCAGGATAATGAGTAATTATGAAATAAATAGTGTTCTTATTTTATATTATGATTATTGTTAATTTACTTTTTAATCTTAGCTAACTTAAATACTCTCTCTAGTACAGTGTCTGAGTAATGACACTACCTAAAGTAAGATTTGAATTCTATCAGTCTGTGTTGTTGAACTTCTGGGTTAGAAACAATAGACAAAAATATTCTTTGAATTAAACAAAGTGAAATATTTAATTTAGTATGTATAGAATGATGAATATAAAAATATAAGTACTGGTGTGAATTAGTAGGTTTTTAACATAAATTCGTTTCAATTTTACTGTCTATTTTTTATAATTCATATATCTAAAAAACAGATAAACTTAAATTACTCATTTAATAAATAAACTTTATATTAGGGTTAATGTGATTGAAATTTTCAAAAAAATATTTCCTAATCAAAAGATATATTCTATAATAAAAACAACAACAGCATTCATCAAACTTTTCTCCAATTTTGTTTTAAATAATTAATATAGGCACCTTCAATATAACTTAAACTATTGAACATTTCAATTTCAAAGTATTACATCATTAAAATGGCATTAATTGGAATCACTTTTGTACCCATTGATGTTGCTTGATATGTATTACCTATAAAAACAAAGCAGCAATTGTCTAAATTAATTAATTATCACTTCTTTATCAAAACGTGCATGGAATAAATCTGGATATAATTAATATCCAATAACTTTTGTATCATATTCATATTTGATAAGGAGGAACAGCATGTAATGATATTTTTTTCAATTTTCACTGCTAAGTAATTTAAAATGATCATTATTATCTATTATATAACTTTATACTTCAGACGTAGATGGTTTTAGAATTATGATTATAATAGAATTTAATGATTCCTATCTATAATTGATCTTCCTCAGATTTTTGGAGCACTTTTTATCCAAAAATATTCCACCTTATCTTCTTCTAAAATTTCTTTAAATTCTCTATATTTATGAATTTTGGGTAATACATAAAATATTTCTAGTTTTTCATTACTTAACAAATAATCGTTTTCTTGGTTAGTATTTATTTATGAAAATTCTTTTATATATATTTTTAATTTTTTCTTTTACTTTATTAATACCTTTTTGAAGTACATATCTTTAAAATTATTTTAATCATTTAATGTTCTCAAACCATATTATCATAACACTCTTGATCCACGAGAATATAAACTTTATCATAAAAGTGTTTATTACATTTTAAACCATTTCTTTCATTTACTCAACTGTTATCTTTAACTTGAAAAATTTTATAACACGTATTTTCTACACGACTACAAGTTATATGAAGTTCTAGACTTTTCTATTTGAAGATACAAAATTACATTTTATTTGTTGTTATGGATTCATCATTACCACTTATCATTTCAAAAAAAATATATATGTATTATACATTCTTATCTGTACTTAATCGTTCTGGTTTAGTCTTGTTTTTATACAAACTGTTTCTGGTAAATTTTGGCCATGAATTACCGGTACGATACCTGATAAAGAAATTTTGTCAGATTCAATGAGAGTATCCTAACTTTCTTCCAGAAATACAAAATGATCTATTTATCTAATATTTAACAAACCTACTGTTACTTTATTATATGATTGAAACGTTGGGAAGACACTAGACCTCAGCCACTAAAAGTTTAAAATTTTTATCTAATATTACTGTTCTATCCCCATCACCATCCCCATTAGACAGATGTTTATCTTCCATTAACAGATGGGGGAACAACCAGCACCCCTTACCGCAAAATGGAAGGACCTGGTATTGAAAATCGTCTGCTGAGTATATTTTACTTTGCGCCAGGTGAGCCAGGTAAGAAACGTTCTGCGCATGTCAATTTTGTGATTAGTCACGCAAAAGTGTTTCCCTTAGCAACGGTAGCTATGGTCTGTTCGCCACCCCCTGGCAACGAATTGTTGTACAACAGTGTGTACTTTTTTACATTCACTGTCTGTATATAAAACGAATAAGATACAAAAGAAATGATATTAATAAATCATAAGTTCTAAATAAAATAAAATAATCCACAAAAACGAAGGAAAACAAATAAATTATCTCACTGACCTACGTTTTAACTTAATCCCTATATGAAACTGGTACACCGTCGCTCCAGTTCGCCGGGGAACGTAATACGTGTCATCCACTAACTAGCGCAGAAAACATCAACATTTCACTAAGCTTGTGAAAAGAATTGTAAATTTTGAGCTTAGTAAGCTGTATACTTAGAGCGAAATTAAACATCGTGTTGGCCATCACCAGCTAATTAAATAAACTCGCGTTTTTACTTACAAACGCATTGTTTGTTTGGTCAGCTGGGTATTTCGCTGTTAACGATATTTTCGGCCATAATCCCAATAACATCTCACGAGATTCGTCAGACTTAGACTATTGCATCAGTTACGGATTTTTTTCTGACTTTTATTTGACATTTGAAGAGAAAACAACTCTAGAATATCTCCTATACAGGTTTAGATAATCGATGTAAAATAGGATAAATACACATTTTTTTAATTTATAAATATAATTTATATTTTTATTGTAACCATAGAGACATAAGCGGTATTGGAAAGAAGGGTTAATATCGTTTCTAGAATCAACGTAATATTTACAAGAAATTGCTGTAGATATATGTGGGAGTGTGTGAAATGATGAAATTTCGTATCGTAACTTATATTTTGTTTGTAATATTTACAATACAACAAGTTACTGTATACACGTTGCATTAACTAAAGGAGTGATTACCGGGACGACAGACGGAAACTGGTCCATTACAACGGGTGATCGCATTCTGTGCTCACGCCCCAAAAACTAACACCGCTGCTTTATTGGTATGATCTAATGACGCCACACTTACTTTGGGCGCTAATTAGGCTGTTTAACGTGGCTATAGTTCAAGAAGAATTTTAGAGGGAGGGTAAGATACAACTGAGACGTAGTAGTGAACGGGTGTAAGATGAAGTAAGCAAAATGAGTATCGATTTTAGCGAATAAACACACCTAAGCTCTACTGGTAGCTAGTGGCATACGTAGAATGAGGAGGAGGAAGGTAGAGGGATAGATGGAGGGGGGTCGGCTTTGCACGTGACGTCACAGAACATAGGAATGAGGCTAGCGGCTAAGAAGGGAGGAGTGAGTCTTTCGACTGTCGTCTTTCATTCGGGGATTTGGCGCCCAGTGTTGGACTCACCAGGCACGCGGGCACCTGCACGCGTGGCGCGTTCTCTCCACATCAACGTGTGTGTATGTACGTGTAGTTTCCTCACCGGCTACACCACCTTCGTCCGTCTGCTGTCACATTACACCTCGTCCACTGTATCTTCTTACGTCTTAGCAGTGAGTGAAAATCCGGCGTCTTGACGACGACACGGTCCGTATCATCGTCTCGAATATATCGGTTCGCTTACCCGACACACCTGGGCCGCGCCCGACACAAATCCAGCATTATTGAACCCTGGACTTCAGCCGTTACTAAGGACAACTGATAGAAAGTTCCATAAACAACATGACCGCCACTACGGAAACGACGATAACTCTAAACCAGAGCATGGACTCTGTGACTGCGTCTTCTGAAGAAGAGGTATAGTATTATATTTATTCTTGTTCTTCTCTCACGACCTTCCTCGGACTCCGCGCGTGAAAGATAAAATAAGATAACGTGCGGTCAATTAATGTAGTTCCTCAACTTCTTTATTCAAACGGCAGCTTTTTCTTACACCTTGGCCGCGAACAGCCAGGTGCGCGCGGCATCGCGTCGGCTCTCGCGTCGAAAGCTGTTAAAGCTTCTGTACCGCTCGTTGAATTTACCTGTGTGTATATACCTAGATTTGTCAAAGTTCTATAAGAACCTATTAATTTCCAGTTATAAAAACAAAACCAGTCTGTTTGATAAATTCAAATCATAATTTAAGTCACGTCATTGATATTGAACTTCTTTTAAAAAATTGTGTAAATAACACTGAACTACATTTTCGAAATGCTAGAGAGAGAGAGAGAAAGAAAAACAGCTTATTCTTTACACATTCCAATCATATTTCTCACTTTACATATTTTGAAGCGTTGAAGTGATTTTACTTAAAGGACATGAAACACCTGAATTTCTTGCTTTAAAACTTAAAGTCTAATTAAATTTTTTGTGTTTAACTCGAGTAAAATATAGGTTTAATTAACTGGTTCTTTATAACTGCAGTTGTGTAATATTAAAATTGTGTGAGTAATACAGGTGGCCAGTCCACAACTCGTAGATCAAACTCAACACCTCCTGGTGGCTCAATACAGATAGGCCATTGTGTAGCTTTCCGCTTAAAAAACAAAACCACGCTCATCAGAAGATCTGTTACACGCAGGATTAGCCAGTATAACGAGAAACGACTCTGTTGTACCTATAATGTTGTATATATAATATTAACTTGTAGTGTAGTACAACCAGTTACACACAGGATTAGCCAGTATAACCAGAAACGACTGTGTTGTACCTAAGTATTGTTGTATATATATAATATTAACTTGTAGTGTAATACAACCAGTTACATACAGGATTAGCCAGTATAACCAGAAACGACTGTGTTGTACCTAAGTATTGTTGTATATATAATATTAACTTGTAGTGTAGTACAACCAGTTACACACAGGATTAGCCAGTATAACCAGAAACGACATCAATAATATGATATTGATCCTAAATTGAAAAGTCATCTTTTTATGTCTTTGTAATTATACACACACACATACACACATATATATATATATATATGTATAGATTCACACTAACACAGGGATTTCTTGCTATAAGCTGTAAACTTGAAAATAAAAGTTGTTTTAAAGCGATATAAGTACATTGATATGAATGAACAGTGCTCGTTTGACGAGGGACGTCAAACTCTATGTGATAGGTAAGGAACCTCCAAATGGGAGGAGAAGCACAAACTATAAAATTGGAATTTACGCAGCTATAAATATTGTCACCAGAAATGTATCTATACTTTTGTCAGTGAGATCAGATAACCAACCCGCTGTTGTCAGTGAGTCAGATAAACAACCCGCTGTGTGTCAGTGAGTCAGATAAACAACCCGCTGTGTGTCAGTGAGATCAGATAAACAACCCGCTGTGTGTCAGTGAGATCAGATAAACAACCCGCTGTGTGTCAGTGAGATCAGATAAACAACCCGCTGTGTGTCAGTGAGATCAGATAAACAACCCGCTGTGTGTCAAACCCTTTATCGAAACATGATCGTTCTTACAACACCTGATTATCACGCTCATATTTTGTAAACGTCTGCATTACGCGAGCTACTGAGTTTGTTAGAAATCAATACTTTATTGCAGACCAGTTTAAATGTTCGTTTCTTGCCACTTCAGTGAATGCGTACGAATCTTGTGACGAAAACAAGTCCAATTTTTTTTAAACATTTTATTCACATCTGTCTTGCTGAAAATGTGAAAAGGGCAACTTTATCAACGTGAAAATATTTTATATTATATGTTTTCTATTTGATAATTTTAGGAGCCATTAACGTTGTTAATCGTAGCACAACAGATTCGGCCAATGAGGGATTACAGAAAGAAAGTCAGGCGAACTTTGAAGCTCCAAATGTCAGACAACTATTTCAAAATGAACATCACTTTAGAAGATATGCTCAAGTTCTCTCTCTCTTAAGTTCGAGAGATGGAAAACCGAAGGTGAACGCGTAAGTTATGAAACAGGAATTTTCGTTCATTAACAATGGTAAACATACAGCATTAAAAAAACAAAAAACCATCTACTCGTTTCGGCTGACGTCATCAGAATAACACAGCGTTATATTATTCTGGTGATGATTGGCAGGTGTTACACTGTATTATCCTGATGATGACTGGCTGGTGACACATTGTATTATCCTGGTGATGACTGGCTGGTGCTACACTGTATTATCCTGGTGATAACTGGCTAATGATATACTGTATCATCCTGATGATGACTGGCTAACGATACACTGTATTATCGTGATGATGATTGGCTGTTGATACATTGTATTATCCTGGTGATGACTGGCTAACGATACACTGTATTATCCTGGTGATGACTGGCTAATGATACACTGTATTATCCTGGTGATGACTGGCTAATGATACACTGTATTATCCTGGTGATGACTGGCTGTTGATACATTGTATTATCCTGGTGATGACTGGCTAATGCTACACTGTATTATCCTGATGATGACTGGCTAATGATACACTGTATTATCCTGGTGATGACTGGCTAATGATATACTGTATTATCCTGATGATGACTGGCTGGTGCTACACTGTATTATCCCGGTGATAACTGGCTAATGATACACTGTATTATCCTGGTGATGACTGGCTAACGATACACTGTATTATCTTTATGATAACTGGCTAATGATACACTGTATTATCCTGATGATGACTGGCTAACGATACACTGTATTATCCTCATGATGACTAGCTAACGATACACTGTATTATCCTGATGATGACTGGCTAACGATACACTGTATTATCCTGATGATAATACCTACTGTAACGTTGGAATGTGGGCTGTTAATTAAGTCCAGTTTCAATTCTCTGGAGTGTCTTAGTTTTTGTATGTGATGGTTGGTACTGTAAATATTACCTTAAACGTCAATTAAAACGCTTATGTTCAAAGATCCAGTTCTACTTATGTATATTTGTGACAAACTGTATTTCAAAGTGCCTGATATACTTTAGTATATAGTTAAATGCAGGGTAACGGAAATACACAGTTGAAGTGTCTGTAAAGGGCGGGGTTCTGTGTCGGGCGTCCGCTTCGTTGACTGCAGCCAAACTAGACAAAGGAAAATGATTTCCCTGCTCCCGTGGACAGAACGTTTCCTGTCGTCCCCTGATCTGGTCCGGTAAAAGAAGATAAAGCGGGTATTCCCGGCTCACTGAAACACAATCCCTGCGACCGCTTTCTTGTACTTACGGATATACGTCATCAAATTCGAGAGGAAGAAAACCTGAGAGGGGATCATTGACCCTAGTTTTGTAGTGAATTTGGAAGAGGGCGGAGGAGTCTTCTGAGATCGGGTGCTAGTATAACACCCTTCAACTTTTATATCAGGGGAGGAGGAGGAGAGGGGGGTAATCGAACAACAGATGTGGGAGAAAAGGAAGAGAATATAATAATTCTATCTCGGAACTGACCTGAAACCTCGTTCATGCAAGCCAAAAATGTTTAGAAGTTTATCTTTGTAAAATGTTATTTGGTTTGAATATCAACTTAAAGTTCGAGTGAATTTGCACGTGGTCACGCGCCACACTCGTTCTATAGAAAGGAAGAAAGAGAGAGCTTTTTCTTTGTTTGTTGTTGAAAGCAAAGCTACAAAGGCTCCCCAGTGGCACAGCGGTATGTCTATGGACTTACCACGCTAGAAACCGGGTTTCGATACCCGTGGTGGGTAGATCACAGATAGTCCATTGTGTAGCTTTGTGGTTAATAGCAAACAAACAAAGCTACAAAGGATCCCCAGTGGCACAGCGGTATGTCTATGGACTTACCACGCTAGAAACCGGGTTTCGATACCCGTGGTGGGTAGATCACAGATAGTCCATTGTGTAGCTTTGTGGTTAATAGCAAACAAACAAAGCTACAAAGGATCCCCAGTGGCACAGCGGTATGTCTATGGACTTACCACGCTAGAAACCGGGTTTCGATACCCGTGGTGGGTAGATCACAGATAGTCCATTGTGTAGCTTTGTGGTTAATAGCAAACAAACAAAGCTACAAAGCCACACAATGGGCTACATGTGCTATGCCCACCCTGGGTATAAGCGGTATAAGCCTTCAGACTTACTACTGAACCACTGGGGGGAGATTTTGATTATTAAAGATTTATGACGTATAAAACCACCGTGTATAAAACAAATAAACAACTACGTTTTAGATAATGTAGAGTATTCTCGCCCAGTCAATGACTTCTGTCAGAGGAGTTGCTAGAAACCTTATATAAGAATTACCATTAACAGTAACTAGTCTTTATTATGAGTAACAGGCAAACCACGGGTCATCGGTTGGGTATCCTTGCTGTTGGCGGTGTTTTCGGCCTTCAACCCAAGAATACCTATCACATTTGGCTAATGCAGTTATTACTCCTTATTAAATTGAATGTATTAAATGTATGCAATACTATAGATAACTCAAATAGGTACTGAATGATTTAAGTTTAATACTTTGGTAGATCTGCGCCCCACTCAACTATTTATACTTGTACCCAAGAATGTGCGCCAGCTCTTTTACGTATTCAGTTCGACATTCTAAGAACATAAGGGTGAGAGTAAAGGAGTATATGTTATAATATGTCAGCTATACTACATCGTCATATCTAGTGCCGACAAGGCTTTTCGCTTAATACCAAGGGTCTTCAAGCCGACTGTGATACGACAGACATTGGACATTACTGAAGAGGTCATGAACTACAAGAATATGACAAGACTGAACTTAAGGGGTAGGGGTCATGAACTACAAGAATTGGACATTACTGAACTTAAGGCGAAGAGGTCATGAACTACAAGAATTGGACATTACTGAACTTAAGGGGTAGGGGTCATGAACTACAAGAATTGGACATTACTGAACTTCAGAGGAAGAGGTCATGAACTACAAGAATTGAACATTACTGAACTTAAAGGGTAGGGGTCATGAACTACAAGAATTGGACATTACTGAACTTAAGGGGTAGGGGTCACGAACTACAAGAATTGGACATTACCGAACTTCAGAGGAAGAGGTCATGAACTACAAGACTAAAGAAATCACTGATATAGAGTGTAATCCGTTGAAATTATTTTATTTGGGGGGGTGGGGGAGGTTAATTCAATACTTACACACGGATAGTAATTTGGATGATTGTGTTTAATAATAGATCTGGATTCGTTTAATTTGCGCCCTCTGTCCGTAGCTGAATTATCCAGTAGGCCCAGACCCATGTCTTAAGGGAAGTCCAGAAAAATATTTGTGCCTTTTGTTCAAATTATTTCGCCCCCAAAATTTTAATCGAGTTTTATAACAGAGTTTGATAAAATAAAGCGTAGACAATAAAACGTGTATAATATTCTTAGTTTTATATCTTTATATTGTGATTAAGTTTTATTTCTTTCATTAAAATTAAATGATTTTTTTAATCTTTTTTGACCATTTTTTCGCGAAACATTTAATTAAGTTACTATCTGAGAACGCGCAAGGCTAAAACGATGAATGTATTTGTGTGTGTGTGTGTGTGTGCGCGCGTGCGACAGATTAAGATTGTTTTATTTTTATCGATGTTAACATACATATTTTCATAAGATAAGTTTTATTATGAATTTGATCGTTGATAAATTCATATATGTTTGGATTGGTGGTCCGTGCTTGGCAAATCCAGCACTGTCTGTTTCAAGAATTTTATAAATGTTGACCGGGAGCCTTTGGTCATTGTGATAACTGTAGGAGGTCTTTATAATAGTTATTAGGATTTGTTACTTTGATACCATGGTGATTCCCAAAAGGCGGGGTTGGAAATTCAGGTATTCAGTCATGGTCACGTGCCGTATCATGTGAACTGTTAAGCCTAACTTCCGATTTATGAGCTCAGATGTGACAGGTCAAGCGCGTGTATGGCAAGCCATCCATGTATTCTTAAAAGCAATCAAGATACGAAAATAATTTAAATATATATATATATATATATATATTTTATAATTAACACTAGATGGTGATAAATTATTTCTTACTATATATCGCGTTCTCTTTATTTAGACTAAAAAATGTTAAAAAATATTAGTGGTAACATTAATGATAATTTTTGCAATTCAGGGTGAGAATCCAGAACTGGAGTCATCTGAGAAAAACCCTACACATTCCTGATAATAAGATTAAGTAATATTAATAAACAAAAAATTGTAAGCTGTTTGATCTTTTTTTTTTAAAAAAAAACTGTCAATATAAAAAAAAAAAGATAGATACATCAGGTTTCGATTTACTTCTGATATAACCAATTTACATTTGCATGTAACACACGGTTGGAATATTTTTCAATATTCTATACCATTGTCAAAATGAACGCATTAATCGAACATAATCACCCATAGGGTAATCTTTCCAATTATTTGTTCAGGTGTTTGGGACAAATAAAATCAAAAGAAAAGCACACTCTTGATATATCATACAAACGTGGACTTTGAACCGAATAACGGGACTGACTGTCACTTTTTACAACGCTTCCACAGCTGAGAGAGTGAATCGTGATCAGGAGAATCATATTTCAAACCCCGGATCCACAGCCAAATAACATATTTAAATAATATAATTTAGGCACTATTCAGTCATTCTTTACAACAATATTTCGTCACGGTTTAACTGAAAAAATATTTAAGAAATTTCGCTGGACAATTAAACGGTTACAAAACGATTTTTTTTTATTCAAGTGGCGTGTGAAACACAAGGACGCTAGCTTTCATTTTGTTGTTCTCGGTGATACACATTTAAACGTCTTTGATTAATCACTTAA
This sequence comes from Limulus polyphemus, assembly GCF_000517525.1. Taxonomy (NCBI): domain Eukaryota; kingdom Metazoa; phylum Arthropoda; class Merostomata; order Xiphosura; family Limulidae; genus Limulus; species Limulus polyphemus. Next base: position 10,773 of record NW_013673910.1, read on the forward strand.
CATATAAAAATGTTGCATTAGTTCAAACCAATCCTGACGGGCCCCGGCATGGCCAGGTGGTTAGGGCACTCGACTCGCAATCTGCGGGTCGCTGGTTCGAATCCCCGTCACACCAAACATGCTCGCCCTTTCAGCAGTGGGGGCGTTATAACGTGACGGTCAACCCCACTATTCGTTGGTAAAAGAGTAGCCCAAGAGTTGGCGGTGGGTGGTGATGACTAGCTGTCTTCCCTCTAGTCTTACACTGCTAAATTAGGGACGGCTAGCGCAGATAGCCCTCGTGTAGCTTTGCGCGAAATTCAAAACAAACAAACAAACCAATCCTGACGGGATAAAATCTACAGTAACATATGACGCATTTTAATAAGCCCAACTTTTCTGATCTTCATTATAAGATTTCTGTGAGTCTTGAAACTCTCATTTTTCACCACTAATGAATAACTAATCAGCTATTTCCTCAAACACGACTTTGTAATAAAATTAACTTGTAGAATTTCAAAGAGAGTCGCTGAGATGACCATGAAAGATACTTTTCTTTAATTATTATTTTTTGTTGCGATATGGAAATTTCTTAATCTTGTTCTTTTTGGAAGTAATTCCTGTAAATTATTTTTTAACTTATAATTAATTAATTACGATCTATGATTAAAACTGTTTTATCCGTGTGATCTTTGAGTGGACCGTGTCAAGAGTTACAACAAAACTACTAGTGGACAAGGTCTCCATAAATACGTACTCTGCAAGATAAAAAAACATTGGCACTTATATTCAAGAAACAAAACTTGTGCATCAGTCCAATGAAGTGTGAAATTGATCTCTTTTGGCTGATGGGTTTATCTATCTTTATATCTGCCTGTGTTTAGCTGTCTATCTCCCTGTCTGTGTTTGTTTGTCTATCTATCTATCCAGGTTCCTCCCCCCACCCAGTAGCACAGCGGACATACAACGCTAGAAACCGGATTTCGATACCTGTGGTGAGAAGAGCACAGATTGCCCATTGTGTAGCTTTGTGCTTAATTACAAACAAACAATCTATCAATGTTTTTTTTGTGTTTTTTTTTCAAGAAGGAAAGTGTTGATCAAATTCGTCACACAGTGGATAGACGATAGAAACAAGAAGATTAATAGTGTTAGCCTTGTATCTATATGGTCACGAGCGATAGTAATAGTGGGTCCAGGTGCTAAGCCACAAAAAAAAGACTGAAATATTGTTTGAAGAAGAACAGTAGTGTTCATTTCGTAGGTTGTGTGAAAAGCTGAAGTGTAAGTCAACTTTCACCGAGAAGACGGTCATTGCATCCAAGACAATCATGACATTGAAGAAACAAAAACTATGGCGTTTAAAGATGTATTTGATGGCTATGTACGCGCACGTGGCACACAAAAGTAACAACAAAATATCTGTCTATCCATTTATCTATTCCCTTGCATGACTGTTTATCTGTCTGCTTACCAATATCTGTATGTCTGCCTGTCTATACATCTGTCCTGTCTGCCTAATTGATTGTATATATTTCTGCCTATCTCTCTGCTATGCTATCTTTTGGTCTCCCTTTTCATATACACCATTTTTTTTTGTCATAGGAATATTTAAACTATATTAAATAGCGTGCTTACCGCTGCTTAACACGGGACACTTTATTTCACAAGCCAGAATATTAAAATATAATCCAGCTTTATTCACATTGGCTGTTTAAAAGACAGTTTCGTACCAATCCACAAACGAATTTAGTTAAAACAGACATTTTAGCCAATCAGATAAAGGATCTTCTTTTAGAAGCAATTCCAATATGACCACTCCTACCTTTCTGAAAAACACAGTAAATAATAGGAGGCGTGAATTTTCCATGCTATCTATATAAATAATACTCTTGCGGTTGTATGTCCCGAACGTTTCTCGTAAATTTCTCGATGAAGTCTCATATGGTCAGAAATCCTTTGTCCGAGGAGTCCAGATTTCATAATCTTTTCAATTCAGAATGCCTTTACCCGTCTTCTGCTTAGTCAAACTTTTTATGCAACGAGTATTTTACACGATGGTACAATGTCGTTGTCATCACGAGACGACCGGCTTCGAATTCAACTTTAGTTTTTATTTGCAAAGTATTTCACATAAACAACAAATAACCCGCGTCTAATTTCCTAAAAAAAATTAACATTACACTAAATACAACTGATCAATTTAAATGGGCTTTTTTCGATTTACTTATGTCTACAATACGCATGCGCAGTTTGTTCAAAATCATATGCTTACTACTTTGTGAACATGCATTCAGACGTTTCTGCATATTCAGCTACGTTTGCCTTCATTTACTTTACTTTGCAATAATTTAGCTTCGGTTCGTTTCATAGACTTCTGTAAACACCTCTACTACGGTCTTTATTCTTCGTTTTTGCGAGTTTATTTGTTTTAACTCATAAAACCGTGTCATACACTGAACGCTCATAACTGTTTCGTACTCTATACACTATTGTAAATGTTTCATACTGTTATACACTATTATAAATACAAGTATTTTACTTTATTGTTGACCTTACCTGTATTTTTATGAAATAAAGTTACGTCTATATGAGTTTGTTTGTCTGACCACGTAAAATGTTTTCAAACAGACCAGGATTTATCGATCTAACACACACACTGCCTGCAAAAAAGCGTAACTTAAAAGGCGTGCATGAAAATGATAGAATAAGGAAAATTCAAGTGAAGGGCATGAAAACTACTACAATTTGTTTTAGAATATTTCTCACAAAAAGACCATTACAAATCTCGGCGGTTAACTGACGAAACATATAGAACTAGTTCAGTTGGAACACATAACTAAAACACGGTTTAAATAGACTCCAAAGTTTGTTACTGTTCCTTACCATTTTATTGGATGGCAGTAGGAACAATACGTATAACGCCTTACGCATGACTCTGTTCTCACTTCTAGTTACGTTTACCAAGTAGAATTTCATGTTCGTGAAAATCCTGTTATACAGAACCGTTATGTCACGTGACAGCTTACATAACATAGCGTTCTTGATGCAGCCGAAGCTTCACCTTTATCGTACAAAAGAAAACAAATCAAGTTTTAAGGCTTAGAACCACGTATTTCTGTCGATTTATAACTTATACCTTATTCTCTGTATTTTAATAACAAAATAATTTTTAAACCTTTGTAAATAGAATAAATCTTTCTTTTAAATTTCAATATTTGTACTTTACTCAACACTTGCATATCTATCTATCAGACAACAGTTACACGGATATATAGTTTATATATCTATCAGACAACAGTTACACGGATATATAGTTTATATATCTATCAGACAACAGTTACACGGATATATAGTTTATATATGTATCAGACAACAGTTACACGGATACATAGTTTATATATCTATCACACAACAGTTACACGGATACATAGTTTATATATATCTATCAGACAACAGTTACACGGATACATAGTTTATAT
>NW_013673910.1:15150-17957 GCF_000517525.1 Limulus polyphemus
TAGATTTCGATACCCGTGGTGGGCAGAGCACAGATAGCCCATCGAGTAGTTTTGCGCTTAACAACAAACAAACAAACAACCGGTATTTGTTAAGTTTGGAATCAAATGGATTAGTTTAGTCTTTATAAAACGATTTAGAAATAATTTGTAATGAAAATAAAAACATATTCCACAGTATACAACAGTATTGTTACAATCTGTGGTACATTTGCAGTGTACACTACACACATGTTGCTTTCGTAGTGTGAATTCTGCACGTGTTGTTTTCTCACTCACGTTATTTATGCTCTTAACGCAGCATATCTCGCACACGAACGTAGATATCCCTAACAACGAGGATACTGAACTAATGAATTCTACTCATTACAAGTTTTTAATGAATATTTCTAGTCCCAAAATTTATAGTCCTGATCTATGATGAAACAGAAGTTAACTTTAATCTTATATAATACTATAATATTTACTGGGACACTTGGGAGAAATTATTATACTAGTTCCTCGTGTTTATGTTTAAACGTATTTTGAGCTCACCAGATAGCTTACTGAAAGAGAGATAGACTTATAGTAAATTAAATAAGGATTAATAGATAATCAACCAGAGAGAGAGAGAAACTAGAAAACTGAAAGAAAAGTGAATAGATAGATTAGGAGAGAAAGATTAGAAAGACAGATAGGCAAAGATAGATAGTAATCTAATAATAACCAATAGACAAAAAATAAGATTTTTTTTCAGTTATTCCCTAAATTAATTTGTCCCTCTACATGTAGAGACGACGCGGTTCACCGGACTGGAAAGTGTTTTTAAAGTATACCGTTCTGTGAGTACTTGGCTGCGAATTTCAGCTAGCTGGAGTGCTCTATAGATTGGTGTTTTCAAGTCATGTTTCCACCATCCGCTCGATTTCAATGAGACACGTAATGGCAGCTCAGTACAAAAATGTACCCTTAAGTAGGCTCTAATCTAAGTCCAATTTTCTCTGGTATTCCTAATAGAATATATTTGTTCCATCCCAGTAAGTACAACCACCAAAATCAATACCACGAGAGGGAGCAATGACGAAGAGACGGAGGTAGAGGCTACTGTTCCTTTCCGTATCAGGACACTGTCGCTTCGCGCATGAAGACATCACGCTCGGCAGCCAGGCTGTTTGTAAAACGTTGGAAAGCTTTCTGGAGTTAGCAGGGGGTAACTTGAAATATGTTACGGTGTTAGTAAGGGGTAACTTGAAATATGTTACGGTGTTAGTAAGGGGTAACTTGAAATATGTTACGGTGTTAGCAAGGGACGACTTGAAATATGTTACGGTGTTAGTAAGAGGTAACTTGAAATACGTTACGGTGTTAGTAAGGGGTAACTTGAAATACGTTACGGTGTTAGTAAGGGACGACTTGAAATATATTACGGTGTTAGTAAGGGACGACTTGAAATATGTTACTGTGTTAGTAAGGGACGACTTGAAATACGTTACGGTGTTAGTAAGGGACGACTTGAAATACATTACAGTGTTAGGAAGGGACGACTTGAAATATGTTACGGTGTTAGTAAGGGACGACTTGAAAGACGTTACGGTGTTAGCAATGGACGACTTGAAATACGTTACGGTGTTAGTAAGGGACGACTTGAAATATGTTACGGTGTTAGTAAGGGACGACTTGAAATACGTTACGGTGTTAGTAAGGGACGACTTGAAATACGTTACGGTGTTAGTAAGGGACGACTTGAAATACGTTACGGTGTTAGTAAGGGACGACTTGAAATACGTTACAGTGTTAGGAAGGGACGACTTGAAATATGTTACGGTGTTAGTAAGGGACGACTGGAAATACGTTACGGTGTTAGCAATGGACGACATGAAATACGTTACGGTGTTAGAAAGGGTGACTTGAAATACGTTACAGTGTTAGTTAGGGACGAGTTGAAATATGTTACGGTGTTAGTTAGGGACGACATGAAATACGTTACGGTGTTAGTTAGGGACGAGTTGAAATATGTTACGGTGTTAGTTAGGGACGACATGAAATATGTTACATAAAAGTCTCATTCATATAGTCTAATTTCATTGTCAAATAGTTAAGAGAAACTGTTGTGTTATGATTGACCAATATCCACCAAAGGTTACGATATTACATCTGACTGAGAACATGGTTGGTAACACGAAGATAATAATTGTTCTTATTATTCACGTAATTGAAGTGTTTTATTAGAAGGTGTCAACAAAGAATTAAATAGATAACTATAACTTAGATTGATAAAATGTACATTCTAGTTTCTGATATGAACACAGAAATCATAGAGGGTCAATATATATATAACTTGACCAATAATACGTAAAGTATTTTTAAAACCACAGTTGACACACCTTATTGGAATGAGTACTACTCTATAGGGAAATCAAATCAAACATGCTGGTTGAGTTAAACCAGGGTTTATAGATTACTCTAGTCGATCTTACTTCAGCAAATCAAACATGCCGGTTGAGTTAAACCACGGTTTATAGATTACTCTAGTCGATCTTACTTCAGCAAATCAAACATGCTGGTTGAGTTAAACCACGGTTTATAGATTACTCTAGTCGATCTTACTTCAGCAAATCAAACATGCTGGTTGAGTTAAACCACGGTTTATAGATTACTCTAGTCGATCTTACTTCAGCAAATCAAACATGCTGGTTGAGTTAAACCACGGTTTATAGATTACTCTAGTCGATCTTACTTCAGCAAATCAAACATGCTGGTTGAGTTAAACCACGGTTTATAGATTACTCTAGTCGATCTTACTTCAGCAAATCAAACATGCTGGTTGAGTT
>NW_013673910.1:18852-20148 GCF_000517525.1 Limulus polyphemus
GTGGAAGTTCCTTATTTGTTTTTAGGCCTAGGCCAAAACAATAATGTAGAACAAATTAATTAAGTGATAACGACTAAAAAAGGTTTTTTTTTCGATATTGATTTGTTTGTTTGTTTTTAATCATGCACAAAGCTACACAAGGGCTATCTGTGCTCTGCCCACCACGGGTATCGAAACCCGGTTTCTAGCGTTGTAAGTCCGCAGACATACCGCTGTGTCACTGGTGGGCTCCAAATCTTTAAATAACTACGAAACAAGGAGTGAAAAATACACTAATTATAATAAATTAATATATAAAAATTTTGCGATTAACGAAAAAAAAGTTTAGCTTTTTTTTTCTTTTTTTTTAACGAATAGAAATTTTGTGATAAGTGTACATAACGAAACTCTGCACGGTCGCCTGATTTAAAATTCGCCGCTTTCAACATGCCACTAAAAATATCAATAGGTGATTTTTAAAATAAAAAAAAACAGAGGGCGTGGTTACTCTTTCAACTCTGAAAAGTGCACAAAAGTCTGCAACATTTTAACATGATTTTGTTTGACTAATTTTAATCTACTAGTGAATTAGGAGTTAAAAAACAAACAAACAAAGAAGCATAAGTTGAACGAAAAACTTTATAATTTTCAGTTTAATGTTTTTATACAAATGTATCGTTCGTTTAGTCTCTTCTCACGCTAAAAATCTGATTTCGATACCCGTTAGTGGAAAGAGTACAGATAGCAAGCACAATGTGTAGTTTCGTGCTTAACAACAAACAAAGAAACCCTCATTAGTTTTGATATTTCACATATAGGTAGCCCAAGAGTTGGCGATGGGCGCTTTTAACTAGTTACCTTCCACCTGTATTATCAGATAATAATTAAGAGCGACTAACACAGATAGTCCTTGTGTAGCCTTGCGAGAATATTTGAAATAAACAAACACAAATAGTCCTTCCGAGTGGGCCAGTAATGGGTTTACTAACGTATAGCTCTACAATCCAGAGTTCGATTCCCTGCGGTGGAAAAAAGTGCAGATAGCCCACTGTGGAGCTTTTGACACAAATATGTTTATTTGTTGTTGTTTTTTGCGATACTCTTAACATGTTTTGTTTGTTGTTGTTTTTTGCGATACTCTTAACAGGTTTTGTTTGTTGTTCGTTTTTTTGCGATACTCTTAACAGGTTTTGTTTGTTGTTGTTTTTTGCGATACTCTTAACAGGTTTTGTTTGTTGTCGTTTTTTTGCGATACTCTTAACAGGTTTTGTTTGTTGTTGTTTTTTGCGATACTCTTAACAGGTTTTGTTTGTTGTT
>NW_013673910.1:21148-22344 GCF_000517525.1 Limulus polyphemus
TTTTTTGCGATACTCTTAACAGGTTTTGTTTGTTGTCGTTTTTTTGCGATACTCTTAACAGGTTTTGTTTGTTGTTGTTTTTTGCGATACTCTTAACAGGTTTTGTTTGTTGTTGTTTTTTGCGATATTCTTAACAGGTTTTGTTTGTTGTTATTTTTTGCGATACTCTTAACAGGTTTGGTTTGTTGTTGTTTTTTGCGATATTCCTAACAGGTTTTGTTTGTTGTTGTTTTTTGCGATACTCTTAACAGGTTTTGTTTGTTGTTGTTTTTTGCGATATTCTTAACAGGTTTTGTTTGTTGTTGTTTATTAAACTTCTCGCAGAGCTGTTCGAGGGCTATCTGCGCTAGCCGTCCCTAATTTTTTAAGTGATAGATTAGAGAGAAAGAAGCTAGTCAACACCACACACCGCCAACTCTTTGGCTAACAACGAATAATGGGATTGACTGTCACAATTATATGCCCTTCACGGCTGAAAGGGGAAATCAGGTTCAGGAACGGGATCCGAACCAGCAACCCTCAGTCGAGTGCTAAACCATCTTAGGCCTTATTGCTATTCTTTATTTTAAGATTAAACATTCTTGACTTATTACTTTACTTTCCTAACTTTTCTTCAGCGAATATTGCATTATCTTAGCCCCCTAGTGGCACAGCGATATGTCTGCGGACTTACAACGCTAGAATCCGGGTTTCGATACCCGTGGTGGGCAGAGCACAGATAGCCCTTGTATAGTATTGTTCTTCACCACAAACAAATAAACAAGCATTATCTTAACAAAGAATGCACATCAAGGTTTTCAAATCCGTCTCTGGTTTTAGGTTGTCATGTTTTTCATAAGGTAGTTAGTTCACTTTTGACCGTGTTATAAATCTGTTTTTATTAAGTAACCAGGGAGTTACCATGGAAACGCGGGATTTATACAGTCTGTACATCCATCCCTGACTCGATGAAATAAAGAATGAAGATATAAAACCGGAATTGGCGAGTGTTGAGGCACAGTTAGTGGTAGGTATTTCTTAGCCAAGATATCACCTGAATGGCTTTTTGTTTATGATCACGCCAAGATGCAACGTGAAGTGGCGAGATTTGGTAGCTAAGAGAAAAGTAATAAAACGTAACAGGTCCTCTGTACAACGCGGAGAATCGAGCTCCGTATTCCAGGGTTGTAAATCTACAGAAATGGATGAGGATGACG
>NW_013673910.1:23167-27790 GCF_000517525.1 Limulus polyphemus
TACTGCTGTCTGAGTGAGGTTCATTAAAACTTATGTCACGGTAGTGCAGTCTGAGTGAGGTTCATTAAAACTTATGTCACGGTACTGCTGTGTGAGTGAGGTTTATTAAAACTTATGTCACGGTACTGCTGTCTTGTCTTTCGTTAGTTGATGTCTCTTACAAATTTGAAACTCTACTGTCTCTCAGTAGATGGCGTCTATTCCAAAATTGAAACTGCTGTTTCCCGTTAGATGGTGTCTCTTTTAAGGTCGTAATCTACAATTCTTGTCATATGGTTTCTTTATTTTCTTTAAACCACGTATATAGTTTTGGTTTCCTAAATGTCATGATATATTTATCAGAGACCTCTAGTGGTACATTACGATCCATCTATAATCCTAATATTGAAATGAGTCTTCGGTAGAACGACGAAACCACTGGTGGTGCTGAGAAATATTTATGATAGAAAGTATTATTGGACAAATGGGATACACATCTTAGCAAACAGCGGCCTTTTTTTTTCACCGAGATATTGTACTAATGTTCACGTGCTATCCGTGTGTTTGATATATCATAAGTTTTGATCATAAGCTCTCTAAACTAAACACCATTTCAACCGGAAGGGGACGGTGAAGAGCGCGTGGTTAGCTTAGATTTTAAAACTCGAAGAAGAGTAGTTTTCTAACAATGAGGAGGGAAAATAAAAAACAAACAAAAAACAAGGAGGAGAACGAGAGGGGGAACGATTGCACGCTCAAATTCATTTCTCTGTTTCAATATGTTCTATTTTGCTCGCTTATTTCCCTCGTGTTTTCTGAAACACTCCGCGAGTCTTGGTGAGTATTAAAGAACAAAGAAAGTCTTTTTTAGTTTTATGAGACGTCCATCTGTTTTCTTACGTTTTGGACGAGTTTAAATCCACACAGAAAGCATCTTAAATACGTAAGCACCTTTATGGAAAGCTAAAGGAGCCAATACTATAATTTTCCTAAGATGTAGAAATGCTCGTGCTTCTGAATTTTCAATGAAAAAAAAAACTGGTGTGACCCGAGAAAAAACCTAAACCCTGTAGTCTGTCTACACATTCTGAAAGTTCTTGATTTTTAACTGGACAATAAATCAGTATATTAATAGTTAATGAAAAGTTAATTAAAGAAATAGTGCATGTTTGTAACAAACGAGAGTCTGAATTTCAAAGTAGTGAACACATTCCGACTATATAGAAGTCCAAACCATAAACGTCGAATGGATCATCAAATTACTACAACTAAATCAAGCTATTACAAAATTACAGGTTGCTCGCGCTTTCCAGACAAAAACGTTGTTACCTTGGAATTGACCATCTGCTCAAGTCATGTGACCGAGTCTTTTTGTACCTTGTTGACAACCTTCGTGTACCATACGAGTTTAGAAAAGTTGAAATCGAGGAAAATGCTAGGTTTCTACGTAAATAAATTCACCTGCCACTGTAACACCTGCTACCACACGACTTGGTAGACTAAGTCAATGATCATTATACAGTATTTGTTGACGTCACAAATTATAACATTACGACAGACATTTAGAAGTAACTATACATATTTCCTTGCACGTGATTGGCTCATGGCAATTAAAACTGTTAGAAACAGTTTGTTTGTTTGTTTTTTACGTTTTTGTCTGGAAAGCGCGAGCAACCTGTAATTTTGTAATAGCTTGATTTAGTTGTAGTAATTTGATGATCCATTCGACGTTTATGGTTTGGACTTCTATATAGTCAGAATGTGTTCACTACTTTATGTCGTTTGTAAGTTTGTTTGTTTTTTTGCACCCTAACAAGGACACGTTTAACAACAAGAATATTGAACTTTTCAATCAATAAATCAGAAAAATAAATTAAAAGTCTTCAAACGATTAATTCTACGTCTTGTATCCGATTCAAACTCTGACCATGTATGTGTAAACCGAACTGAATCCTCACGTGCAGCCATTGGTCTTAGGTTAATATAATGTGGTTTGTCGGTAATATGAGCTTTAAAACGCCGTCTAAGGCTGACCAGAAAGAAATTTAATTATCGAGAAAAACATCGTAATTTAAGACTGACCAGTGGCCAAAAAGAAATCTGATTAGTCGACCAAACTATATTAAACACCGTAATCTAACACTGACCAGTGACCAAAAATAAATCTGATTAGTCAACCAAATGATATTATACATCGTACTCTAACACTGACCAGTGGCTGAAATAGAAATCTGATTAGTTGACCAAATGATATTATATATCCTAGTCTAAGGAAAGATAAAAATAAATCTGATTAATCGACCAAACGAAATTAAATAGCCTAAGGCTGACCAGTGGCCAAAAAAAAAGAAATAAGCAAGTTCCCTGAGATTTGTCAGGGAAAATGCGAATTGAAACTATGTGGTCTGAGACAAACAGATGAACAAAAATGATCCATACAAGAAGAAACTGGCTACATTAGCCATTGTCATAAGATATGTTAAACAGTATTAGTTGACTAAAGTAATTGAAACAACGTGTTCTGTGAGGTTAGGTAAAGACCACAAAGAAAGATAACGTCACAGTCTGGGTCAACGCCGCAGAAAGCAACTGGAAAGAGCTTCGACTGAGCCAGTGATGACTGAAACCTGCTGAATTCATAAAAAAAAATTATATCACCATCAGCACATTAATCATGTAAATAATGCATGTTACAAAACATCACGTTTAATGCATCTCACATTCGCAATTAAATCTGTTGGAACTGTGTGTATAAAAATATGCATGCATTTGGGTCGCCATCTGGTGTTTAAACAGAAACCAGGTTTGCATTTGTAACGGTTGTAAGAAAACAGCGCAACTAGAAAATAGTATCGTGGTGACATGTTGACTTTTCACTTAACTTCATTACTTTTTTTAAAGACACGTTTAAAGTTTTCGAAGTAAACTGCAATATAATAGTAATAATTTACTATAACTTTAGTGGCTTAATGTTAGGATGAAATCTGTATCAATTAATAGCTCTTAACACTAAATAATGTAATATTACACTTTGAGGTTACTGCTTTTAAATACAAGAACTCCAGAATGTCAATGAAATTTCAAAATGGCGTCAATAATGAGATAACAATAACATTTTTCAGTTACTTACAAACTGATACCGACATTTTGAATATTTTAAACCACAGAAACAAACTATTTGTGATATACTATATCTAATTTATTGTTTAAAGAAACGTGGTAAGTTTGGGACTTATAGTGATAAAATCCAGGGTTTGAACCCTGCAGTGGGCATATAGCGTACGTATCTCTTTGTGCAATTTTACAGTTAAACAATCAACAAAACGTGAGAACAAACTGATACGATAACGTATGTATGTATGTATGCACATTAGTTATACAGAACAACCAATCACACCTATAAATTTTCATGACGTCATCTCTAGCAACTATGCTCTGTGATGGTAAACTGATAGCACAATATTCATCGATTTGTTTTGTTTTTAACCCCTTTCGTGTCTGGTTTTTATTTTAAAATGAGCTCAAACAAAGGCAGTTTGGTTATTTTATTTTCTTTTTGATAATTTATCGTAATTCATGATAACATGATAAATTTAACATGATAAATTCGGGTAAATAATGAAATATACGGCAAATAAACATCTTTTAAATGATGGGAGGGTAAAGTCAACCAACTACTTACCATATTGTGAAAAAAAACTTTAAAGAAAATAGTTCTTGCGGATTTATATTTAGAAAAACAATGTTTTATATCTTTTAGCCATGACACATGAGTACCAGTTGCGTACAAGTAACAACAACAATGTTTTATATCTTTTAGCTATGACACATGAGTACCAGTTCTGTACAAGTAACAACAACAATGTTTTATAAATTTTAGCCATGATACATGAGTATTAGTTGTTTACAAGTAACAACAATGTTTTATACCTTTTAGCTATGACACATGAGTACCAGTTGTGATAAAACATTGTTGTTACTTGTAAACAACTGATACTCATGTGTCATGGCTAAAAGATATAAAACATTGTTGTTACTTGTAAACAACTGGTACTCATGTGTCATGGTGAAAGATATAAAACATTGTTGTTACTTGTAACCCTGATTATTGGGTACCTTATTTTAAAATAATGTGATGATCTGTATGAAGAACTCGTTGAATGTATCTGTATTTTTATTTCTACGTCATTTGTATTTATAGATACATTTTTTACTAATATGTGTGTGTATATATAAATATATATATACGTGTGTGTGTGTGTGTGTGTGTGCACGCCCTAAATATTACTTTTAAAAACACGAAGTCTTCGACATCAAAAAATAATTAATCTTATTTTTTTATCTATTTTATTTCCAAAAATCAGGACGATTAATTTGTTTCACGTGAGTGTTGTGATAACGTGTTGAAAATACTTCACGTAAAATGTATTCTATTTTTGTTGTTAAGCACAATATATCCGTGCTATGCTCCCCCCTCACGGGTATCGAAAATTAATTTCTAGTGTTATAAGCCTTCAGAGTTACCCCACGTAAAATGTATTTTATTTTTGTTGTTAAGCACAAAATATCCGTGCTATGCGCACCCCTTACGGGTATCGACACTCAATTTCTAGTGTTATAAGCCTTCAGAGTTACCCCACGTAA
>NW_013673910.1:28661-33106 GCF_000517525.1 Limulus polyphemus
ACGTTGAATATTATTTATGATTCTAATCTCCTTGATATCTCCTTCTTACCTTCGCAAATACATCTAGATAACAGCTACTTATAGATAGAAGCTAAGCCTGTTTAAGCTTGATTTGAAAACAAAATTAAGCTAGAATAGAATCAACAATACTAGGTAAATCACGTGAATACACGTCGAGAGTAGAGTCTGAAAATTGATATTTTGTTCTCCTACAACAATATAACATGAAACCCAACAATATCGGTTATTATCTATTTATTCAAAACGTAAAAATGACCTTAACAGAATTATTCGCCGGTATACTGTACAGTGTCGTACTGGCTAACTTTCACCACTTTCTGTATCATAAACGAAGCATACAGATAGACTCTGTAATCAAGGAATTACTCAAATTATTTAAAGTAAACTAAATAAATCTCAAGGAGTAATAAACTATCAAAAAATCTCCCAAGATTCCGATGAATGTGATTTCAATAATGTTCTCTAATTCTACACCACTTTTTGATTTAATAATGTATGTGCGTGTGTGTGTGGTTGGTTGGTTATTTTAGAGCAAATCCACATTGGGCTATCTGTTGTGTCCATCGCGGGGAATCGAACCCTGGATTTTGTTGTTGGAAGTCCGTAAACTTACCGGGGGAATCTGTTTAATAGAAAATGACTATTTATTTCATATTTTCGATTATAGACTTTCCCCCACAATCCTCCATTATTTGTGTATTTCGTTCCCGACCCTCAACCTCCAACATTCACCCATCAGAGTCGTGCATTTGTCTAGCCAATTAAAGTAAGGCTCACGTTGGACTCATTGAACCTTGTTTATTTTTTCTTCTAATAAATGCAACAGTGAGGATGAGTTTGGTGTTTTAGAAGTAATTATACAAAAGTTCAATAACAGACTGGTGTACAATATAAAATATGACGCCCTCTATCTTGACAACTTCAAACATTATCAGATCCTAATAAGGGAAGTATTTTAATTTTTTCCATTATTCCCAGAAACGTAACTTGTGCATTTTACTGAATTTAATTGCTGCTACTATAATCTTTAAAACAAACAACCAACATGTTTCATTGTTAGTAACGAAGGGTTAAAAAAAATTTGTTATCACAAATATTTCCGTGATTTTAAACGAGTCCTAACAAAACAATTTGTGAGTCGAGCGTGTGTGCTTACAGTTTACTTTAGGCTAGTGTCAGTATTGAAAATCTATGGTCGCTTACTGCAGGATGTACCCTAGTCTTATAGTCAACCAATGTTCCAACCTGTCTACTAAAAGCCTCGTATTGCATATACCCTGTTGTTAATGCTACCCTAATCTTAGTCAACCAATGTTCCAGCCTCGTATTACATATACCCCGTTGTTAATGCTACCCTAATCTTAGTCAACCAATGTTCCAACCTGTCTACTAACAGCCTCGTATTACATGTACCCTGTTGTTACTACTACCCTAATCTTAGTCAACCAATGTTCCAGCCTGTCTACTAACAGCCTCGTATTACATATACCCTGTTGTTACTACTACCCTAATCTTAGTCAACCAATGTTCCAGCCTGTCTACTAACAGCCTCGTATTACATGTACCCTGTTGTTACTACTACCCTAATCTTAGTCAACCAATGTTCCAGCCTGTCTACTGACAGCCTTGTATTACATATACCTTATTGTTAATACTACTCTAATCTGAGATGTAGGGAGGGGTGACCTTTGGGAGGGTTATGTTCTTCTTCTACTTAATTACCGAGGATAACCACAACTTTCCAGCGATTATATTATTTGTACGAATAAAAATTATTTCAGAACATGGAAAATAAAAATTCGTAACTATGTAACGATCTAAAATGAACACGCCTCCTCAATCAGGGTTCAACAACAAAAACACGATTTATTCACAATAACAACACTTAGAAATAAATTCAACACAGTTAGTAAATAACTGCTTGGCCAGGACTTCACACCAGTATTGATAAAATAATTTATCATAAATACTAATAAATCAATAATAATGGAATCAGGAAAAAAGAAACAAAAAGAAAAAAGCTAATTTAAAAACAAACTAATCACAATATTTATATAACATCTGTCGATAACAATATCGAGTGGCAAACAGCAATAACCCTCTTTCTCTCTCTCTCTTTCAGTGAATTTTCTGGCAGGAAATTTTTTTTTCACTGAGTAGGTCACGAGAGTACACCTCATGTGATAATAAATTTACATACTCTTCTGATACATTAACAGTATCTGTACGTCACCGCTATGGAAGATGGTATCAGTTTCATCATACACACATACATATATTTACTCAAAATACAAATGATTATGTAAAAGGTGAGTTAGTGTTTTAATGCAAATAAAAATTCATGGATAAACTAAACGAAAGAAGAAAATGATAAATAAAGGATAAACTCAACCATAATCATCAACAATAAGTAAATGGAAATTGCTATCTCACAACTGCATTCACTATTTCTGAATTAGAAAAATGAACTTTTTTTCGTGGCACAATGAATATGCTGAGATATTCAACAAGTACTTTTACCTGTATGTTTATTAGCCCAAGGCTAACCGATGGGCTATCTGTGGTATGCCCACCTCAAATTTTGTGTTATAAGCCTTCAAATTTACCGGTGAATCACTCGGGGGGTGTGGGGACAAGTAAGTACTGTAGAGTAAAAATAAATAATACTAGAAACAATACAAGCTCCAGTGTGACCATATGCATAAGGAGAGGGGGTTAGTGGTTAGCACGCCATACGGTAAATCCAAGGGCTCAAGGTTCGCCACAAAAGAATTGCGTTCCGCACTTACCGATAGTACGTTAAAAGAGTAACAGTGGAAACCCACTATTCGATTGAAGTTATCCAAAAGTTACTGTAACTGCTGTTAACTATCGTCTAATCTATGGGTTCAAAATTATATGCGGCTATAGTAGATAGCCCTTGCATATTTTTTGTTCTAGGTGCGTTATAAAAGTAACAGTCAGTCTCATTACTCTGTTTCAAAGAGTCGACAAAAACTCTCGTGGCGGAGGATGGTAGTCAGTATTTCTAAATGACCTGAATCCTAGGGTTTTTTTATCATCTGGCTCTAGCATGAAGTGTCTTTCAGGTTGATTTTTTTTTTATTTACTGCTCACATTAACAGACTTCACGTTAAAAGATGTATGTTTTCAGTTTAATATTCATAAATAGTTAATTAGTAGATTTTCTGCCTTTATGTTCAAACAGATGCAAGTATAATTCGTGTAGGAAAAAAAAAAAAAGAAATCTTGTTTGAACAATTTGTCCGTCTTGTGTCACGATTTGTTGTGGGGGAACTGGCCGAATCATTTTCGGGTGAAATTTGGTAAAGGATCTGAGGGAAACATTTTTGAAGACTGAGTTTAAATCGGGTGAACGGTTCCGCAGACTTCACAGTTTATTTGTTTTAGAACAAAGCCACGTTGTGCTATATACCGTGTCCACTGCGGGGAATCTAACCCCGGATGTTTTAGTGTTGTAAGTACGTAGACTTACTGTTGTCCCACCGGAAGACTAATTTATGCATCAATTGTTTTAAAATATATATATAATGTACATTGGGGGAAAATAAAAACGTAATTTCCATTTCAAGTTCAACTTTATTAAAGCAGCTTATTAATTTATAACTCTTATTACGGACATCGTGACTATCAAATCTCGTAACTAGCACGTGCCAGGCACTTGGTACATACGACATTACTGTTACCCATATCACAAACTGTTCCAATAACCACCAGTGATAAAAATACTCGCATGATCTCTTCTGATTGGCCAGTATGATTACATTTCATTAAACTAATATTCGCGTGATCTCTTCTGATTGGCCAAAATACTCGCGTGATCTCTTCTGATTGGCCAGTATGATTACATTTTATTAAACTAATATTCGCGTGATCTCTTCTGATTGGCCAGTATGATTACATTTCATTAAACTAACATGATGGTTTGAAACTTGGTGTCGTGGTGACATTAAGTTTTGGTTTTGCTTTATGGTTACATAAAATAATGAATTGACTTGTGTATAGTTCGTTCTTACCATCACCAATGTAGATTTACATTTCCTATCATTGACTTAAATGCATGAAAAAAGTAATTTAAATAAAGTGAAAACCAACATATTTGTTATAATCACTCCCTTGGGTCAGCTCCCTAGTCCTGTCTAGTGAAAATCTGCTTACTAACTTTCAAACTTTGACTGAAAATATTAACCATGATAGCCATTTCAACATGTTTTTGCCACAAAAATATTTTAGAATTGACATATTTAATCCAATTCACAAAGACAATTTTTTTTAAATGCTCCAATTTTCATTTCTGAGCAGCTTCGTGGAGTCTCGTCTGTTTGTTTGTTTTGAATTTCGCGCAAATCTACACGAGGGCTATCTGCGCTAACCATCCCTAATTTAGCAGTGTAAGACTAGAG
>NW_013673911.1:0-2557 GCF_000517525.1 Limulus polyphemus
GGCTTTTAAAAGTTAAAACTACAAGCGTAATACACACAAATAACGTAACATTGTGTCGTATTTACTTAATGTAGGGCAGTTGCACTAATTAATAGGCATTATAGGCCAAAGAAAATTTTGCACCCCTTCACACCTGCGCCCAGAGGTGACTGCTCCCCCTTAGCCTCCTCTTGCTACACCACTGATAGTACTCACCTGCAAGATTATCAGTCAAGAAGGTGTTCCCATAAAAGAAGGTCTACAGTTTAAATTAACTTAAAGTGCATGCTTGCCAGTTTATGCCAGGGAGAAAGATACCACATCAGAAGGAAATGCTGGAAAGAATTCCATCACCACAATTTCTGGTGAATATGGTGCAAAGCCTAACAGAAATTTCATTACCAGAAAAAAAAACGCTCATGGTAAGAAACAAGTATATACTTTGGAAGAACCGTTGCTAACAAGCATGTCCAAAAAACTCAAAGAAGCAACAAGTCCACAGCAAAGTGTAATAGAATATCCAGAGCTTACGCTGTGAAGGTGATAAACATCATGATTACTATAAAAGACACAATAAAGGTTAGTTGACCGATACACTTATCAATGCTTCTGTTACAATATAAGAACGTATATGCCAAGTGGTTTTTGTATCTTGAATATCATAGGTCGTAATTCACTTTTTTAAACTAAATGTCTACATACTATGTATCTTGTTATACATTAGTTGTTTGACACCAATCTATACAAAATTTAAAAATGCAGTTAAAAATAAACTGTCATCTAGTTACATTGTTAGAATTATATTTTTAGAATTTTCCATTTTAATCCCTTAGTGATTGTTATTCAGCTGTTAATTAACTGCCTCATCCAATCAAATATACGCTGGTCAAATGACATATAAAATGGGTCATTCAATGTTAATTAACTGCCCTGTCTGAATAAATATATGCTGGTCTGGAAAGTTTGTTTGTTTGCGATATTAAGAAAATCTATACAAGATTTGTAGATTATTCTTTGTTATTATTGTAGGGGGAGAACTGTAGTAATCAAACTACATATGAAATGTATCATTCAGTATTAATTAAACACCCCATTTGGACAAATATATGCTGGTCGGGAGAGTTTTTTCATTTGTTTGTAAAATATCAAGAAAACAAAACATTTGGAGAGAACTGGACAAGCCAAATTATCTTGAAATGTGGTAGTTACATGCCATATACACACAATAATATGCTTGTTCTGGTTTTAGTTTTACCCATTATCGGTTTTTATTATCATTCTTCAGCAACATCATAAACAAAATTCAAGCTAATTTCTTGCCTATTAGATAAGTATATATACATATAGAAATAAGTATATTCTTTTAAAAGAAGAGTAACTTATCTACATCATATCTAATTTAAAACTTTCAATTTTTAAATGGCCAACTAACTGTATGTTACCTTAAGCCTAATACTGGGTAATACAAAAATCTTGATATATGAATAATTTTATCAGTTGCTTTTTATCCTTACACTTTCCACAATAGCTGGTCTAAAGGCTAAACAAGCTAAAAAACAATGAATTAAATTACAATTTACACTTTTGTCTTTGGTCTTGTCATTTTAAAACTAACTAAAAAACAAGTGACTCAAAATATTAATTATTATTGGGGTAAATTCCACAGTTGACACAACCATGGTATTGGTAGTCTAAACAAAAGTTGGAAAAAATTAAAAATGTTGGCAAATGCACAAAACATTTGCACATTCTAAATTTGAATTATATTAATTCTATGATGAAACAAGCCTTAAAGTTCGACAACTTAACAAAAACACATAACTTGTATTGTTATAATATAATACTAATCGTAATACTCCTACATAGACAATACTGAACACCAATATTGTACTTTTTTATAAATCATTTTACTTTCAGTATAAAATAAAAGTATTATACTTTTGTTACCGAGGGTAACAATGTAACATCAAGTTTCATACGGATCAAATCAACTCGTATAAACTTGGCAATGAACAAAAGAATGGCCAACAAGTGAATAAACAATAACATTCACAGACGTGATCACCTGACAATCATCGAATTAGTGACATTATTCCATATAATATAAACATATATAATGTCAATATCAATAAAATAGGCTTAACTAAGTTAACGTTAGATTCGACATACAAGTTAGAATAAACAAATCAGTCCTAGGCTTAGTCCTACTGTTTACAAATTTGAATGTAACTTAAATTTCAAATATATTTCCCTGTTATTGTTAAGTCTTAGCCGTTACTTACAACTTGAATACAACGGTAAAAACAATCTTCACTCTCTCCTTTTCTTAAAAAAACAATGAATTTATATCACATTAAAACTTCAAAGACATAAGTTATCAAATTAATCCTAATAAAAATGAATTGTTAACATCTTGTCCATGCTGACTGTAATACGCAATTTTATATTTCCCTAACGAACGACGCGTCTGTAACGGTCTATTATATCGACACTCAGCTGACGTAGTAACTCCCCTTTAGTTACCTTTCGCTGACTTAGCGCCTTGACCTATTATCTGAAGGTAAACAAACGTTACTAG
>NW_013673911.1:3557-7679 GCF_000517525.1 Limulus polyphemus
GGTCATTAAAATTTAGGTTTGGCCTTTTTTTTCATATTTTGGCCAAAATTTTTGAGTAAATCTTGGTCAATTTTCCGTACAGTTTTATTTTGTTTCTGTTTATATATATACACCCCTACGAGACGAAACGATGTTTGTACAGGTACAACGTCGCCACGGCTTAAACTTAATTAATATTTAAAAGATTTATTCGATTAAGTACTTAGGCAAGCTGCTAAGAATGAACACAAATTCAAAGTCCCGCCTACAA
This sequence comes from Limulus polyphemus, assembly GCF_000517525.1. Taxonomy (NCBI): domain Eukaryota; kingdom Metazoa; phylum Arthropoda; class Merostomata; order Xiphosura; family Limulidae; genus Limulus; species Limulus polyphemus. The sequence goes on from NW_013673911.1 coordinate 3,808, forward strand.
CCACAGGGTTTGATGTAGTGATGGCAACAGGTTGGCCTTGTGGTAAATCTCTGGATTTTGGAGTTAGCGAGCCAGGTCCGAATTTGTGCAATACCAGAAAATATTCCTAGACTTTAAGCTGTGGGTGTATTAAAATAGTGATAATCAATTATTAGTTCTCATACGTTAAGCTGTGGGTTTATAATACACCCACAGCTTAAAGTATGGGAACTAAGGTATTGATTATCACTATTATAATACTGGGGTGACGTAAGTAAATTTATCACTGATTCTATTGTGATAAAAGAATGACATTTTTATTCAGCTTTGATGTACATTCTTTAAATCTTACAATGTGATACCTAAATTATTTTTAGATTCCCAAACTACGTAAGACAACTACGAATACAGGTTTATTGCAGGAGCAAAAATCTATGACTAAGGCTTTATCAATTCTAATACATAATGATCTGAAATTCATTGTTAAAGAGCAATTAAAGAATATTGTAATATTATAAAAGAGTTTGTTTGTAATTAAGCACAGAGCTACACAATGGGCTATTTGTGCTTTGCCCACCACGGGTATCGAAACCTGTATTCTAGTGTTGTAAGTCTGCAGACATGCCGCTGTGCCACGTGGGGGGGGGGGGGCATTATAAAGAGAGAGAATCAATATCAATCCGTTCATTACCATCAGTAATTCCATTGACTGTATAAAGAAAATTAAAGGTTTGGATTCTGTAAAAATGTTCTACTACTATTTAATAATGCAACGCTTGTAGTCTTGTGCGACGTTGTACCTGTACAAACATCGTTTCGTCTCGTAGGGGTGTATATATATAAACAGAAACAAAATAAAACTGTACGGAAAATTGACCAAGATTTACTCAAAAATTTTGGCCAAAATATGAAAAAAAAAGGCCAAACCTAAATTTTAATGACCAAACACGGTGGAAAAGGGCCAAATTTCTGGAATTTGGCCATAAAAAGGCCAACCTGGCAATCCTGGTCAGGATTGAACTTGTCCTGTACCGCAGTCAGACGTTATTTAGTCATTTCTCCTTATTCCGTCAAAGTAACATTTAGCGCGAGGTTGCATCGTTATATACATCAACTAATATCACAAAATGAAATCTCGTAAAATAGACAATGATTCTGTTACAGAAGCTATTAACAGTGAGCCTAAAAGACTGTTTTGAATTTGTTGGAAGTGTAAGAGGATCCCAGTCCCAAGAATATATACAGTGCCAATAATAAGAAATCACTTTTTTAATGTAAAGAAACACATTAGTTATAAACATTCCCATTAACTCGGGAATATTGAATCGTGCATCAAGAGAGGAACATAGGTAAACAGGTCAAGCAAAGGGTCCGTTGAAGCAGCAGAGAGAGAGAGCTCATACTTCTAGTAAGAGAAAAACTGGTGAAAATATAGCAGAACAACGAATTCTTGGTGTCTTCATTGCTGCTAGTGCCAGGAGGGTTAGCCACTGTAAAATAAATGCACTCGATCGTAACTGATTTAGTCATTGAGAAGCGCTTTGAAGTTGCCTTTGTCAATGAGGATCACGTTCTTGCTGCTGCTTTTCATCCATGGATTAAATTGATTTGGATTAGTTCGAACGCAATGAAAGAAACTGTCAAACAAATGATGATTAAAAGACTTTCTGAGAAGATGGAAGGCAGCGGCGATGAAATAAATGCTGATTTAAGTGATCTTTCATCAGTGTCGAGCACCGAGGGAGATGGTGAATAAAACTTCTTCGTGTGCTTTAAACAACAAGCAAAATCTACAAATAATTCGTTCCAAAGTAGCAACAATCAAATAACACTGTTCCTGTGCAAAGAACCGTGTACTCCAAAATGTATAGATGTTTGTTTGTTTTGAATTTCGCGCAAAGCTACGCGAGGGCTATCTGCGCTAGCCTTCCCAAATTTAGCAGTGTAAGACTAGAGGGAAGGCAGCTAGTCATCATCACCCACCGCCAACTCTTGGGCTACTCCTTTACCAACGAATAGTGGGCTTGACTTACACATCATAACGCCCCCACGGCTGAAAGGGCGAGCATGTTTGGTGGGACGGGGATTCGAACACACGATCCTCAGATTGCGAGTCGAGTACCCTAACCACCTGGCCATGCCGGGTCTCAAAATATATAGAATCAAGCTTGTTCTTTTCATTACCTTCACTCGAAGGTAATCTTCCAATACCAGTGTGGAAGCCTATATATCTGACTTTAAGTTCTATGTCTTCACCAGCGTATAAAGAACATTAAACAACCTAAATAAAATTAGATTCTAATAGTAAACGTGACGAACCAATGAAAACAGAAAATTTCAAATATATTTTCAAAAACGCTACAATTACTTTGAACGCTATATTTGAAAACAAATTTTGTTGAGAGATTTATAGACTACTGAATAATTTAATATTTGTGGTTAAGAATAAGAGTGACTTCTTATAACGGATATTGTTAACTGGCTGTCTTTCGTCAGACTCACAGTTCAGAAGTAGGGAATGGTATGCCTGATCGTTGTGATATCAAACCTGATCGTTTAATCCTTGGTATGCATAAGGTGTTATTGAAGTGAAGAATTGCTGTTAGTTATGGATTTCGCGAGGGCTAGCCATCTCTAATTGAGCAGTGTAAGACAAGAGGGAAGGCAGCGAGTCATCACCACCCACCGCCAACTCTTGGGCTACTCTTTTACCAACGAATAGTGGGCTGAAAGGGCGAGCATGTTTGGTGTGACGGGGATTCGAACCCGCGACCCACAGATTGCGAACCGAGCGCCTTAATCACCTGGCCATGCCGGGCCTTCAGGTGAAGAAACAGCTTGTTATTTATGTAATTCTCCACTTCGCTGTTGATAATGTGATGTTTTTGTATGTATTTTTATCGTAAGGCTGAGTATAGGGAATGTCTAGGGTATTTGTAAGTAACACGGAAAAGGGCTTGATAATATTTATAGCGATAATATTGTAATTATTTTTACATCATATAATCTATTTCATTTCGTAGAATAGGTAAACAATAGCGAGTTATTAATATTACACTGAACTCTTAAACATAAAACTCACCTCATGTTTACAGTCTGATCATTTGTAGAATTTCAGTAATAAATGTTATTAATATCATACAGTGTTATTGTTTGTCGATAAACCATTAGCAATAAAAGAACAATAAATCTGATCAAAGTAGAAAGAGGAGCACTGTATTCGGTATCGAAAGAACGTTTTTTTTTATCGCAAATATCGTGTAAAGATGTTATGAATTGGTCATATTTATTATAAAGAGCGTAATATATATAGCATCGGTGGTTCAGTGGTAGAATGCTCGCCTGCCACGCGGGCGGCCCGGGTTCGATTCCCGGCCGATGCAAATTTTTCTATTTTTGATTTCGTTTTCTCACTTGAATATTATCCTGTTGTCTCGACAGTAATTTTATTCTATTGAAAAGCTTTACTTTCTATTCTACATCAGTTTTAACACGTTTTACTGTTTATATTGGTTTAGAATCTCAGTAGTAAATTTAAGGGCTTCCAACGCTGGGTCAAACGCAAGGAATTTCAGAATATATGACCTACGATATCAGATGTTTAGCTATCGACTGATTATTTTAACACAAAGCTACACAATCTTTTAGAACTACGGAATAAAGAATTTAGCAGCCAGTCAGTAGCACTCTCCCATCCGCCACCCACGCTAAGGTATTGATTATCACTGTGGGTTACCACAGTTGTATACAGAGCATTAGATAATTCTCCTTTTACGTCAAAAGTCCACACAGGCTGGTTCAGTAACTTCAGAACCCAATTGACAAGATGAATTATTTTTCTCTACTCCATTTCTTATTGCACAATCTGTGATGCATTCACTTACGTTACTTAG
>NW_013673911.1:8594-19232 GCF_000517525.1 Limulus polyphemus
GTTCATCTGTGATGTAACTTATTGGTGTGTTCCACACACCTCAGGTTTGCTGTAACTTCTGTGTCAATGAACAAATCTGCCAGAGAGAAAGATATGGACCTGTCTAGTTGGATTCAAGCTGCTTCCATATTGCTAGCATGTACCACAGTCAAACGCACTATTCACACTGATACAGCAATTCTTTTACTGTCTTGTCAAGGCACTTCTTCTAACACTTGCCAGCCTTTCCTAGTTGTTGGTGGGCTAAATAATGAACGTTGATTAATGCAAACCTTAACTACTCCACATATTTATGTGTACATTATGAGACATCTGCTTGAACGAGAGGGTCATACATATACATCGCGTCAACAGGAAATAATATTTCCTGCCTGTACACGATTATGTTCAGCAAACAGCATGTAGACACCTAATCAGTGCCCTGTACATTATCATAGCTTATGGTTTGGTTTGGTTTGAATTTCGTGCAAAGCTACTCGAGTACTACCTGTACTAGACACCCCTAATTTAGCAGTGATAAACTAAAGGAAAGGCAGCTAGTCAATACCACCCAAAATAGGATTACCAATTGACCATCACATTACAATGCCCCTACAGGCACAAGGACGAACATGTTCCTTGATGAAGATTAAACCCGCAGTTTGTATGTGATTAACATATTTGGCAAGCATGGGCTTGGTAGTTTGTATTCCTAAATCTTCTAAACTATCAGACTGAAGTGATAAGGTAAAGTGCATGTCTTCACCATATCAAACATCTTATACAATTCAGAAAACAATTACTATCGAAATTTGACCACGTGGATCTCTTCTAGTACTCCGAGCTGTACTATCTAGTGCTCTACCAACACATGTTCTACGGACTGTGTTTCTCTATTGACCACTTGATAAGCCTTGACCCACTTTGTAAAGTAGTTGATAGCAATGAGTATGTACCAATGATATCTCTCAGTTTCTGGGACTGGACAAGAGATCTCCAGGGCTATCCTTTGCAGTTAAGATTCAACTATTCTCTGTTGGAGTTTACTCTGTCTTGGCTGATTCTCTAGGTGGCACATACCATACAGTATTCAAATCAACGCCAAACATCTCGACCCGAATATGATAAACAGTATTGGTAATATCTTGATACTCTCCAGTCTTTATTTCATTCAAAGTTAAACTGATTTCCACAAATAATATTGCAGAGGTCTACATTATAACGGGAGGACCGTCAAGTTAAACTGGAAAATAATATTAAATTTAACTAATCTGAGTGAGTCTAAGTAAGGTATTAATCAGACTGGATAATCTTTATTTATTCAAAGATGAAAGCATACTGTGCGTACTTCCTTTTTTGTTGCTAAGTGGTCAATTTTCACTGTATTTGTTAACTGATCAGCTGGGGTTCTTCCCTCAAGAAGTCTTCTTATTGTGATATGCAGGTGTATCATATGTTTTCTAACAGCTTTAGAGATACAGAGATTTTTAATTCTTTTTCGTTTATTTAGTTTTCTTGCTGTAATGAAGGCAACATGTGGTCCAAAAATTGTTAAGATTACCTGTTCTAGTTGCTTTGTTTTCTATATTAGTTAATTTCTTTTCTTCCCGAGAAGATATTGCAGTAAAATATAGAATCTGGATTAAAAGGATTGGCATTGTAACATCCTTTGCTGGCCAAGTTTGTAACAGCCAACCAATGCTTTTAGAGAACAAAGGTCACGAAGTGATGCTGTCAACTGAACAAAGAAAGCATTTTTACCTGTTGAATTCTAACATACTTTCTTTGGACAGTTCTATTAGGTGATAGTAGAGTGAAGACTGCATTATTAGATCATCATGTTTAGTTTGACGGAAGGCTATTCCGAGTGAAAGAAAACTGTGGGACTAAACACAGCCTAGTATAAGTGACTGTCTTTTTTCTTTTTGTTTGTAAAAGTGCGTATACTGCATTTTCATTTTTACCACGTATATCCAGTATTATTCTTTTACACACTCTAGCAAGGCTGAACTAAGTTATCTGACCAAAATCACTCTCTCTATTTGCTGAAATCATCACTTCTTACCTAAAAATACCACACCTTCAACCAACTCGATATTGTGCTTGAATGTCCATATCTAACGTTTCTTATTCAATGTGAAATGTCGGATTTAACCATTGCAACTACTGCTTTCACGTGACTGGTCATTCTCATTCAACATGGTGAGGCATAAACTCGAGACTTTCTTACACAAGGTGTAGTATTACAGCAATTCCCCCCAATGGGTTATGTGAAAACTGCATAGACTTGGAATAAACGAAATATTTTGAAAATAATTCTACATAAAAATATAAAGGTATAAAACACGTGGTATGCTTATATAATACATTTGTTTAAAATTTTAATGTAAAGCTACACAAGGGCTAGCTTGGCTAATAATACTTAATTTAGTTGCAGTTGACCGCCACTCCTGTAACTCACCTACATCTAAAAGTACACTGATATGTAGATGCCTTTCATTATTCTTATTCGCCCCCCCCCCCAGTGGCCCAGCAGTAAGTGTGTAGGTTTATAATGCTAAAAACTGGATTTCGATACCGTGGTGGGCACAGTACAGATGGCCCATTGTGTTGCTTTGCGTTTAACAATAAACATTAATATTGTTCCCTTTTTTATAACACTGAAATATACTGTGATGTTTCATATTGTATTTATTAATTCGCTATTTAAAGTGTGGTTGTCACGTGGCTTAAGATTGATATAGTTTTTGAATGGAATAAAGTTCTAAGCTAAGTATTTATGAGCAATTACTGTATGAATATTTTACGTCTTCATTTATAATACATTTAGTAGATTATAAAAACAAACATAGGTGTCAGTTGAACAAATATTTGTTTAGCTGTAGAGTTTAGAAGTTTAAAATGGTAGTTTAGTGTTTCATAGTATTTGCTTCCTGTGACTATCAGATAGGCCTATTTAAAACTTGATTGATTTGATTGTTATAACTATCAGATAGGCTTATTTAAAACTTGATTAATTTGCTTGTTGTGACTATCAGATAGGCCTATTTAAAACTTGATTAATTTGCTTGCTGTAACTATCGGATAGACCTGTTTAAAACTTGATTAATTTGCTAGCTGTAACTATCAGATAGACCTGTTTTAAACTTGATTAATTTGCTTGCTGTAACTATCAGATACGCTTATTTAAAACTTGATTGATTTGATTGTTGTAACTATCAGATAGACTTGTTTAAAACTTGATTAATTTGCTTGCTGTAACTATCAGATAGACCTGTTTAAAACTTGATTAATTTGCTTGCTGTAACTATCAGATAGGCCTATTTAAAACTTGATTAATTTGCTTGTTGTAACTATCAGATAGGCCTATTTAAAACTTGATTAATTTGCTTGCTGTAACTATCAGATAGACCTGTTTAAAACTTGATTAATTTGCTTGCTGTAACTATCAGATAGACCTATTTAAAAGTAAAACTTGATTGCGTTAGAAGAGAATATCTAGCTCATTTAGCGGTATACATAATGTGTAGTAACTAGAAAGACTAATAGCGGTTGACATTAAGCTGTCTGTGTAGTGTAACCGCCATCTTGCCAAAGGCGACGTCTCTATACATGCATATGAGACAAATTTGCACATTTTACGTCAACTTTTCAGGATTTTCACAAAATATTTTTAATTCGCAATTACAAATTACAGATGTATAGCATAGAACTAATGTCAAGGTCTCAAAACAACAACATCATTTGGGCAATACAAAATGTCATGAATATTTGCAATGCTGAACAGTAACATACGATGAGTCACGGAACGAGTCCGTTAAAAAACAACCAATCGAACGTAACGCCCAAAAATAACGTTTTTTAGCATGATAAGTTTCCAAATTTACTGCTATGCCATCTGGCGGCATGTTAAAATATTTAATTCGACATTCATTTCAATTGAAATTAAGAATTTTAATTTTATAAGACGTACTTTCTAAGTTATCATTTGTATTATAATAGTAAACATAGAACATATCGACCACTTAAGTAGCCCCGTATGGGGATTTGTCAATAAAATACAGAAATACCAAAGTCGAATATAATTAACAAATTGTTTATTCTTGCAAACATGAAATGAATTTGAAGCATGTTTAGATGTTCAAGTACAGGTAATTTACATACAATAAAGTAACCACAGAAAGAAAAATTTAATCTCAATAGAGACAAAAAATTTATATTGTCAGAAATGTTCTATACATTAAACAATGATTTTATACAGAAGTTATACAAATGTGCAACTCATTTATAAAAGCAATGTGAAATGAAATCTCCAAACTTGGAAATTTGAAAAATGATATTTACCTCTTGTAAAGAACATCTACTAAATTGTTTCATTCTTCTATTTCTCAGAGTATCCTGTATGGAAAGTCCCACAACACCCCAAAAATATAGCATTTCCGATGGTTTTACGTACACTTTTCATTTAAACCTTGATCTTTCATCTGATGAGCTCTTCCACGTGGGATACTTTTTTATATCTCCCCCTGAAGTGTCCTCTCTTATTAGTTCATTATTCTTGTAGAGGAACAAGTTACTAGAAGATTCAAAGGGCGTTATTAAGCATACCTCATTCACGATTACTCAGAATAAAATTTAGAATAGAAAAGTGTTCAGTCAAGTTTTGATTACGTGTAAGTATAAATATAGTTGGTTTCATTGTCAGTTCTGAAGAGATCATTTTGCTCCAATATTAAAAATATTATGATACAGTTAAATGGAACACTGTTCTGAAAGCTGAGCACTGAAAAGCAAGTAGTATTTTTTTTTATTTGCAATAGCTATCACGACTTCATAAAATCTTGCAAGTTTGACAGTGATTAATCATATATTTAAAGTGGTCATTGAGTCAAGTTTCTACACTAAACATTACATGTTCACTAAAAACATAATGTTCCACTTCAGGCAGAGGTTCTTCGAATTTACTCTTCACTGGAAACTTCCTTTTCAATTTCACTCTTTGCAGATAAATGAAACAGTGATGGTACAGCATCACTTTTCAAGTATCGTGAAGCTGCATCTGGACATGCCTATTAAAATATATTTTGTAAGATTTAACTGACATTGTAAAAAAAAAAGCTTGAAATAGTGTATTACTAACTATATTTGTATTGACTTATTATTCCATTTCTTATATGCTCTTTTCAGTTTTTTCACTAGGAGTGGGTCATGGGCTCGAATCCCATCACCGAACACTCCCTTCCTTTCACCCATGGGGGCGATATAATGTGACGTCAATCCCACTATTCATTGGTAACGAGTATCCCAAGAATTGGGGGTAGGTGGTGTACCTAACTATTTTACCCCTAGTCTATCACTTCAAATTTAGGAATGGCTAGAGTAAATAGCCCTCGCGAAATTGAGCAAACAAACAAACACCAGGAGATACTGATGAAAGTAGTTAATATGTGCCTGCCAATATAGATTTGTCTGACAGTTAAAATAAATTATCTAAAATATAACTTGAAAAAAAGGATAACATGTTAACAGTTTGGTTAATAACAAAATGTTTGAACTTATTATGAACAAAGTACCTGAAAACTTAATGCAGTGAAATGTTAGCTGCAGATGCGTGAATATTTGGTTAGAGTGCAATCCTCTCTACACACTATAACAATCATCCACTTCTTCAATAAAAGGTTATCTTCTAATGGAAACCTAGTAGGAAAAAAGAGATGCTTCTGAGTACTAATTAGTTCCAAATAGATGTATTTCTAAACGCATCAGAAATGATTGTTTGTTTGTTTTTTTAATTTCGCGCAAAGCTACACGAGGGCTATTTGTGCTCTGCTCACCATGGCTATTATTAATTGGTACTAACACTTAAACTACCGGTAACTTACTAATTTATAGCTTACGATTAACTTTAATTCTAAAATACTTAGAATTAAATGCAAAATTATCCACACTTACCTATGAACACAGACCAACATATCTTCCTTTTTTTAGAAACATTTGAGCACTCAAATACATTTTGGTTTGTTTTTAGTTAAGCACAAAGCTACACCATGAGTTATTTATGCTGTGCCCACCACTGGTATCTAAACCCGGTTTCCAGCGTTATAAGTCCACAGACATTCCGCTGTGTTTGTTTGTTTGTTTTGTAATTTCGCGCAAAGCTACACGAGGGCTATCTGCACTAGCCGTCCCTAATTTAGCAGTGTAAGACTAGAGGGAAGGCAGCTAGTCATCACCACCCACCGCCAACTCTTTTACCAACGAATAGTGGGATTGACCGTCACACTATAACGCCCCCACGGCTGAAAGGGCGAGTATGTTTGGTATGACGGGGATTCGAACCCGCGACCCTCAGATTGCGAGTCGAGCGCCTTAACCATGCCGGGCCTCCGCTGTGTCACTGGGGGCCTTAAAGATGTAACATAACACCACCGAGAAAATGGCGCTCGACTGGCACAGTCCGTGAATGACAGCAACTTCCCAAGTTTGTATTACATGGAGCTCACCGATCTAGCTGGGTTTCTCAAGATAAATCTAGCTCAGACCAATATTTGGCAAACCGTTAAACCATCTTTAAATTCTAAAATAATTCAAAGAAGGCCTTAATTTTAGTTATTCTAATAAATTATACATCCATAGTGTGACCATCAGAATTGGATCGGAATGAATAAATACAAGTGAATACAATGTAAGTGAAATACCACTATTACAAGAAAAAATACAAACAGCACGTGAAGATGGAATGTCCTATCGAGTGACGATTGTTTTAGTGAGCTAATACAACACATTTGGTATAATTACTTATACTTCAAAAATAAGGCGCACTTAAATTAAGAAGGTTTTATAGAAACTTTTACAAAGTTGCATGTATATTCAAGTTTATATAATGTTTAAACTATGTACCATATAAATTATATTTTTAATTGGTTAGTAAAAAATGCTAACTAAAGTTACAGAAATTATTTTGTTATGCGTGACACTTACCTCACAAGACTCTGATTAAGGTCACGATCATACGATGAGTATAATCTTCATATCCTTGACATCTAATTTGGTTATAAGCTTGTTGCTAATCATCATTCTGGATACAGCGATGTCAACATGAACTGATGTTTTTACTTTTGCATTGGACTTTACCTTGCCTCCAGTAATCCCTGTCAATTGGACCTTGAATGATGCTTAAACTTTTCAGCATATTTGATTTAAATGTCTTAGACGGTTTAAAAACTTGCATACACATAAACACACACATACAGGGGAATTAAGTAACTTTTCCAACAACTTATATTCCGAATCACTTAGTGATGGATTCAAAACAACTTTTTCGAATGACTGTTTCCTCTTGAATAAGTAAAACTGAACTAAATGCATCTCATATTAAGATATTCATATTAACTAATCTAAGTTTTGTTTCATTTAATATATCTATATCTAACCAGGATAGTGTAAAGTACTATCTTTGTGGTTTGGAGTCCGTTTTACTTTACCATATAGTAACATAAGTTAATTTAGGTATGTGAATAATGTTATAACATTTCGTCGAATTCATTTTTCGATATTATACAGCGGACCCATTGTTTAACTATGGTATATGTATGTTAAAGATGTATTTTCTTTTTCACCAGAGGCAAAATTGAAAAGAATCTGTAACGTAGAGGCCTAATACATTATTAGATTGGCCACACCCTCTGCTGTGGACTGTAGTTTCGTCTATTCAAAGTTCATCAGCACAGCTTGGGTCAGAAAAACATAGAAATGCCCTCCTGGGATTGGCATGAAATAACACTGATCCAAGCTCTACTGATAGCTTTGAATAGGCGAAACTGCAGTCCACAACAGAGGATACAGGGCCAATCAGAAAATTCACCAGGCCTCTACGTCACAGATTTTTTTTTTCAATTTCACCTCTGGTGAAGTAGAAAAGAAATCTTTAACACATATATGTGTGTGTGTAATACCAGTGTAAAGTACTGTTGTAATGTGTTTTTCTTTAAGTGAGTCCTTTTTGATTATTTGCTAAAAGTAATGCTAAGTCCAGCCCATGTAACGATAATGAATTCGTTTATATGTTAAATAACTGTTTTCTACAGCCAGGTTCACATGTAGGCTAAATGTCAAATACATAAACACTGGAACGATTATAGGCCTAACTTATTTATAAACTTACTTGTGGGATTGCACGGCTAATCGAATGATTAAGTTTTTTTTGTTTTTTGGGAATTTCGTGCAAAGGTAATCAAGGACTATCGGCACTAGAAGTCCCTCATTTTGTATGTTTGTAGTTAAGTGCAAAGCCACACAGTGGGCTATCTGTGCTACGATTACTACGGGTATCGAAAACCGAGTTTTAGCGTTATAATTTCGCAGATTCACTGCTAGCCATTGGGGAACCCCTAATTTAGAAATGATAGGCAGCTAGTCAACACCATCTACCGCCAACTCTTGGGCTACTCTTTTACCAACGAAAAAGATGATTAAACTTCACATTATAATGCCACAACGACTGAAGAGGCTCGAGTAAGCGAGTTACAACATATACGCGATAACTCTCACTTCTAACACATAATAATTTTTCCGATACTCAACTAACTGACTGTCACTGAAATGATTGCTCTACACTCAATAGTCACTCTATACCTTATTGTAATTTTAGTTAAATTGACTTCCCAACCAATATCAGATAGTTCGACCCGCTAATAAAAGCAGATTCGATCAGGAAATAAGGATTTGATAACTTGACTGAGTTTTAAATTGTGTGAGAAATAAACAGATTGGACACGTATCATGGACAGTGAAAACCATTTTTAGTTAGACACACACATACCAAAACAGTGTGCATGCCTGCTCAGACAAATCAAATCTCTGTTGAACTAGTCACAATAGAAACCAGGTAGAAATGAACTAAAAATTATATATGAATTCAACAGAAAAACTCTGCTTCTTTGTCCAGTCGACAGCATCTCCTTGTGGACTTTATTCTCTCACAGCATTGGTCAGTTACAGCATTCAGACATTGTCAATTTGACCAGCAAAGGATATTACACTCACTGATCCTTTCAAACCAGATTCTATATGTTACTGCAATATATTCCCGGGTAGAATATACATTATCTTATATAGAGTACAAAGAAACAGAGCAAATAGAACAAGGCATTCTCAACAACTTTATGCATGTTTATGCTAAAACTGAATATAAACTATATAAATGAGAACTATATATATATGAATATGAGAAAAAATCTTATCTAAGTTTGATTATACAAGAATCGCAAAACACTAGAACACGGGAAGAGATTCTGAAAGAAGTGATATCCCTTTGTATATTTCCTATGGCTTTCTAAAGTTTATAACTGATATCCCTTTGGATGTTTTTTTTATGGCTACCCCGATTTTGTTCTCCATTAAAAGTGATTTGGTTTATAATTTTTCTTTACATTTTGCGTCTCCTTCTTGTAACTCCTGTCTTAATTTACTCTTTCTTTCTTCTTGATCGCCTTTTTACTGTTTCATAATTTAATACCGGTAAATCTTCAATCTCGTTCTGAGCAGTTGCCACCATCCCACTTTTGACAGTGTTGTACTAGGTTATATTGGTAAGTAGGTTAGTTTGGATTATTTGGCGAAAGAAGAAGAATGCAATGCCCAGTTCACTAAATGACAATGAAAGAGTTTTATTCTTCCCATTACAAGTTTTACAAGTACAACTTGTACAAGTTCTATGTATTATGATAGGCTTAATTTCATCAATAAATAATACTTCAATATAAATTCCACTTAGTTGCTAATATTCTGGAACATGTGATAATTATTGTATATCTAGTATTCCTTGGAAATATAAACTCAAAGTTTACAGGTTGAACTAACTAACTGACCGATACATTAATCAATCAATCAACAACTAACTCTATTTTAGCCTAACAAACATTTTGTACCACTCAAACTGTGTCTTAAACTTTAAAGAAAATTATAGTCGTTAAGCTACACACTCATCACGTAACATCAAGCCTATGACCCAATAATCAAAGAACTTGAAACATATTAATGTATTTTCTTGTATTAAAAAAGATAACCTGATTGACTAGTATTGAAACTAAGGTTAACCAAAATATTTAAATAATTTAATTTGTTTTTAAAGTTTTATTTCACGAGCAAATGTTCACAGCTGAGCCAGTGAAAATTGTATTACCAATTCTCATAAAAACTGTCGAAGCAACAATGTAATGATATAGTTATGCAAGATGGTAATTTGTTTCACATGAATTCCGGGTCAGCTGATCAGCACTCACAAATTAAACAAATTCAAGTGCAATGAACAAAAGTTTGTTCTCCAGTTTCTTGAAGCACTAAATTAACTGCTAATATGAACAAAAATGTGTTCTCCAGTTTCTTGAAGCAAGTAATTTGGCTGCTAATATGAACAAAAACTTGTTCCCCAGTTTCTTGAAGCAGTAAATTAACTGCTAATATGAACAAAAACTTGTTCCCCAGTTTCTTGAAGCAGTAATTTAACTGCTAATATGAACAAAAACTTGTTCCCCAGTTTCTTGAAGCAGTAATTTAACTGCTAATATGAACAAAAACTTGTTCCCCAGTTTCTTGAAGCAGTAATTTAACTGCTAATATGAACAAGAGTTTGTTCCCCAGTTTCTTGAAGCAGTAATT